>NC_092859.1:6495207-6509906 GCF_032062135.1 Pyxicephalus adspersus
CGCTTCCAGCGAGTGTGGATTTTATTGATGAATCAGGGGCATTATTTTAGAAAATGTGCCTAGAGACAGTCTTTAAAATTTGTAAACCTTCCCTATTTAAAGTAAAAAATTATTTTAAATTCTGCAATAAATATAAATAAATCAATCAATATATATAACCTAATGTTGTAAAACAAATGTAAAATTCCTTCAGGCTGTAGTTTTATTGATATTAACATTTAATTTTTACATACATGTGAAATACTATTTGTTGAATATACAGAAAACCATTAATATACAAGACAATATTACAGTCATTTATTACAATATATTTTAAATTTCAACTGAAGCTACAAAATATGAGGCAGAGTTATCATTCGACCATATTTAGTGATATGTAAAATACTCATTTTATAGTCTGATATCTTGTTCTATTGTTAATGTTCTATTTTCGACCTTTGTCTTTCCCCATGAGATGTTCTTTGGAGTTCATATCTGGTCGAAACAATATAATGAAACATTTAGGGAGAAACATACAGATCACAAGAGCCCAGCTTGATGACTGGATTGCAAAGATCTCCATGGCCACGGTATACTTTCCCTTTGAGCTGAGAGAGGCCGGGATATAGGATATCCAGACACTTAGAAAAGCCAACATGCTGAAGGTGATAAACTTGGCCTCGTTGAAGTTGTCCGGGAGTCTTCTGGCCAGGAACGCTACAACAAAACTAATGGAAGCCAAAAGGCTAAGATATCCCAACATGCTCCAAAATGCAGTAGGAGAGTTCTCATTGCATTCAACAACAATGATTCCAGGTTGGGTTTCTATGTTATTTTGAGGGAAAGGTGGAGCAGCCACTACCCAACTAATGCAAAGAATAAACTGTAGTAGAGAACCGGTAAAAATCACCATATAAGACACATGAGGACTGGTCCATTTTTTTAGGCTGCTTCCTGGTTTGGTGGCCATGAAGGCAAAAACTACCATGATGGTCTTGGCCAAGATACAGGAGACACAGAGAGCGAAGGCCATGCCAAAGGCAGCCTGGCGCAGAAGACACTTCTTAGACTCAGGGTAACCAATGAAAGACAAAGAACAAAGGAAACAAAGTGAAAGAGACAATAACAAAACACAACTCACTGAGTAATTATTGGCTCTGACAATTGGTGTGGTCTTGTAACGAAGGAAAAGTTTGAAAATGGAAACTGGGACAATGGAGGAAGTAAGACTTGTAGCCATCAAAGTAATTCCCAATGGTTCACTGTATGAGAGATATTCGATGGGTTTTGGAAGGCATTGGTCCTTTTCTGCATTTGGCCACATATCCCATGGACACTTGGAACAATCGATGGCATCTGAAAGATGGAGAATAAACTGTTTACACCATTGAACACTGTCCACCACACAACGCTCTGGCCTATGGCAAACTGCACAGCAGGTCTCCCCAGTAGGGGACAGGTCTAAATTTCCCATTGAAATGTGGCTAATCTTAGCAGCACATGTCTAAATGTAGATGTAAATTAGAACTCTGCTCCTCTAGGGATGGGCAGATGGTTTTTGTAAAGGTAATCACCCGGCTGCTGGCTGCGTACATTTAGTGGTCACAAATGTAGTTTACCTTGCTAACTAAGTGGTTGTCAAAGTAATCTTTGGTCAGGTGCTGTTCTTCTATTGCTCAAACTGAACAAAGGCTTACTTGAGCAACAGGACCCATAATGGTGAAGTAACATCTACATGTCTTACTGACTGCCAAATAGGTAATGGTGCTTTGGTCATGAATCTTCTTACCTGTCTCATTGGAGATCTCGCCTTGTGGGCAAGGGACACATTCAAAGCAGCATATTGGTTCTCCTCTACGGGGTGCTTTCCTGAACCCTGGCAAGCAGCTTTCACTACAAATGGAGACGGGTACCTAGGAAGACGTTTACAATGGATTAAAATGATTGCAGTAAAGATATGTTTTGGGTTTATAGTACAAAAGAGACTATGCAACCATTTCTAGACTTCCATTCCATGTTATGGGCCTGATTTAATAAAGCTCTCCAAGATTGAAGAAGATAGAATATCATAGGTGAACTTACCGTAGGTAACCAAGAACCTGGAATGGATTCTTAAAAATTTGCTATTAGTTGTAAAAAGGTTTTAATCCTTGACCAGATAAATTCCAGGTTGGCTGTGATAGCCTATCTTCTCAAATCTTGGAGCGCTTTAATAAATTAGGCCCTATAAGAAATAGTTTTTTGGTTGAATTACACTAGATTTAAATTACTAAAGAAATACAAGCTTGCAATATTTCACACAAAATACCCAATCAATGCTTTCTTGCTTGGATGGTTGAACTCAGAAGAACTTTACCTAATTCACCAAAATCAGTAAATATCTTTTGCAAGGAAGGTATTTCATTTTGCTAAGTGAACAGCTATTCCTTTAAAAAATCAACCCTACTGGGTGTACTTGCACTGTTATTTGTGTGCTACAGGGCAATAAACTTCATAGACAATAACAAAATTGTTATCAAACAATTGTTGTTGTAATTTATTATAGCAACATCCCTAAACTTTTTGGCTTAATTATGTACCATCTACAAGAACAGGAGATACAGTGTGAACCTACCTCATGCCCACCATTGGGCCACCACACTGAACTTGTATTTATGGAAAAGATGTTTCCAGATGTAGTCGCAGTGTCATAGTTTCCAACCTTTATCTGAACCATGGTGCCTTCTTTGTTCTTTTGCCAGTTTACAACATCATAGGCAGCAGGTGGATCCCCATTCACGTCAAAGTAAACTTGCCGATTATCACTCATTTCCACCCTTACTTTCTTGAAGTAGTGCAAAAGCTGGAAAGATAATTGGGCAATATACTTAGCTAAAAGTCCAAATAAACTTTCCGTTTAAATCATCTAAATACATCCCTAACCCTTTTATATACTGTAAAAATGTGTTTCATTCAATTTTTGGGGAATACCCTTAAAGTTGGGCTTTGGGTTTTAGAGTCAGGTTAACTGGTAATTAAGGACGGTTAAGGAATTAGGTTATGTGTGTGGTTTATGGTTCAGTTTTTAAAGGTAAGCTGTAAGGAATGGGTAAGTATAGTGATTCAAACAAACCTGGAATTGGTTTGTTAAAAATTCTTTGCAATTAGTTAGCAAATGTCTTCAATCTATTCCATGTGTGCTGGATCACCCAGGTTCTCCTGTGATAGTCTATCTTCACCAGTTTTGGAGAACTTTAGTAATCAAATCCTTAATGTGTTTTTACTGCTTGTTCAGAATATTAATTTTATTTTAGTGTGCAAAGTCTGGACAAAAGTACAATTAAAGTAATAATTTTTAGACACTTCTTTACCTGCCATGGTTTAAAATTTTTAATATCCGTGCAGCTTCCTGTCCAGGAGGAACCTTCCTCCTCTTTGCAGAACATAAGGTCATCAAGAGCTTTAGCTATAACATGGACAGCAGTATAAACATTATAAGACGTTCTTAAGCTTGACACGTCATTATAGAGATTATGGATCCCAAACAGGTCCTCATTTCCTGTACATGCATTTAATACATTTCCTGAATCACTGACATTATTTTGGTCAGGTAACGTGCACCCAAAAGCTTCTTCCCAAAAAATTTTGGCCCATGAAGCTCCTGGAATATTGTATGGGTCAATGCTGTTTAGGTAGTATTGAAAGTCTTGGATGTTTGAGCTGTGATAAGCAAAACCAATTGTTCCCAACAAGATTGATGAGTATTTCTCCACTGAGAGGACATTTGATGTAGACCAAGCTTCACTAGCTATAAAGATTTTTCCATTTGTGTTAAGGGCCAAGAGTTCATCAAATAATAGAATAATGTATACGTCCGTAGAGAAAATCAACACAACTTTAGCTGTTGAGTTCTTAATGACCTTGGCAATGTCTTTGATGTTTTTGAAGGACAGAATGCTCTGTATATACTCTGTGAAAGCCACACAAGCTCCAGATCTTGCAACTTCTTGCTTAATGATCTTGATGCCCTCTCGCCCATAATCATCGTCAGCAGCAACAAGACCTATCCATGTCCATCCAAAATGAGTGATCATCTGTGCCAGGCCCTGAGACTGGAAAGCATCACTTGGAACGGTCCTGAAGAAGGAAGGGAACTTTACCCTGTTGCTTAGAAGAGAACTGGTTGAGAAATAGCTTATCTGTTGGATAAAAAGTTGAAAGCAGTTTTCATATGAATATTTGCTTGTAAAAATATTTGTCTTTTTATTTTGATTGCTGTAAAATGGATATAGCAGATAGTAAAACCTAACTAGTGGAAGTAGGAACTGTTCTAGTCATTGAAATGTTCTTGTGTACCCCCCCGGCTGCCTTGATTGGTACAGTGTCCACCTGGCTGCCTTGATGAACCTAATGACCTCCTGGCGCTCTTGATAGCTGTAGCAACCACCTGGCTGCCTTGATGGACATATCTGTACTGGACTCTGCAGTGGGGGCCTGTCTGGGGGTCCATATTAAGGTCTGCCTGAAAGTCTGTAAAGTAGTATGTGCCTGGGGGCCTGTACTGGGGATTTGTACTGAAGCCTGCACTGGTGGTTGAAATCTATACTAAGGTCTTCCTGGGGGTCTGTATTGAAGTCTTGGGGGGAGGGAGTCTGCATTGAGTTTTTCTTCTAAATCTGCATTGAGATCTGCATATTAAAGTCTGCCTGGGTGTCTGTATTGGGGAATTGTACTGAGACGTGGACTAGGGGTCTGTATTGAGGTTTGCCTAGGGTTCTGTACTGAGGTTTGCACAAGGGATCTATACTAAGGTCTGTTACTGGAGATCTGTAGAACTGAGTTCTGTCACCAGGGGTCTGCACGAGGGGCGGCATTGAGGTCTGTCTGAGGATGTGTACTGAGGTGTGCCTGCAGATTTGTACTGAAGATTTGTACAGAAACCTGCTCTGGGGGTCTGTATCAAGGTCTGTACTGTTTGTTACTGGGGTCTGTCACTGAGGTCGTTACTGGGGGGTGGAGTTTGTTACTGAGGCTCAGTTAATAAGGCTAACTACCCCAGTTTTTCTACCCTGTGGCTGAATTTTCTCAGTGTTTACTTCAGGTAGCAAAAATTCTAGACGCAGCACTGACTGGACCATTTGTATGAGCAAAGGAAAGTAGTAACTATCCATAGCACTACAGCACAATGACTATGAGTTTGGGATTCTTTGACTAAGGGCAGTAAAACAAAATTTGTCAACTAGGAATACAGCAGTATCAGAGATGTCATCCCACTCATTTTTATTGGTGGTTATATTAAATATGAAAAATTTGTTAACAGACCAACCGAAAATAACAGTCATATTATGAGAAAACATTACAAAATATTGTGCCTTACCTGTGGGTGTCTGTACAATCCCAAAATGTGAGCCATGAGGATGGAGTAACTAGATGCTGAGTGGCCGATGATGGCAGCAAGTGGGGGGCGGTCACGACAGCGGAAGTTGGGTATGACCCAGTCATGGCCTGTCAACATCCACAGGGTGCCCTCTAGCTCCCTCTGCAGTACAGCACAAGAATCATAAGCATAGAAGCCCAAAGTGATATTGGGGAGAAGACTGGGACTTCGGTTGATTTCATTAACAGCAAACCGCAAAGCCTGGAACTGCTGATAGTGTTCAAAGCGGAACCTGAAAAGTAAGTATGCCATTGTAATTTCTAATTTGTCAGTTGCATCAAATAGTTGTATCCAAAAGTTTAACAGTAGCAACAGCTTAATAAACATTAAAAAAGCAGGAAAACAAACCTTTAAATGGCCCGCTGAAACTGATTTAAAATTAATGTTTTACCCCCCCCCCCTTCTTTAACAAAGTTTAATACTATTGATACTTAATATTTTTAAATACATAATAAAACCACTTATTGATTGTAAATCAATATCAATATAGCTTTGTGGTAACAAAAAAATGACAATAATACAAACAATTTACAATTAATGTTTTAACCCCCCCCCTCCTTTAACAAAGTTTATTGTCATTGAAACTTAATAGTTTTAAATACATAATAAAACCACCTATTGATTGTATTTCAATATCAATATAGCTTTGTGGTCACAAAAAATGACAATAATACAAACAATTTACAATGAATGTTTTACCCCCCCTCCCTTAAACAAAGTTTATTACCATTGATACTTAATCATTTTAAATACATAATAAAACCACCTACTTATTGTAAATCAATATCAATATAGCTTTGTGGTCACAAAAAATGACAATAATATAAACAATTTACATGTGCTTGCAATGTGTATCAGGCATGCCTATTTCTGTCAACCTTCATCTCAACGCATTTTGCGGTATTAAAGCTGCTTTATTAGGAGCCCCCTGTCAATGGAGGCCAAACATAGTCGGCGAATAAAAGCCTTAATTGGGATGGAGGAAAATGAGCCACCCAATCAGCCAAAGACATGTCCTTCCTGACCAATCCTAAATCAATGCTGCTCCAACATATTCATCCAAAGCTCAAGACAGCTATTCAAGTACCTTGTTTGGTCAACTGGAGGATAATAGAAATAGTCATGCTTGATGCGCATGTGTGTGAGAATGTTAATTGTGATGTTAAAAAAAAGCTTAAACCCCAAAACAGTCAGCTTTTCTTCAGAAATCTACACATACTCCAAATTCTTGTAGAAAGCTTTCCAAGAAGAGTAGTAAAAAAAATGTGGTGGTTGTTGGGTAACTTCATGTCCATGGTCATAAAAGTGTGATGGTCAGAAGTCTACAAACTTTAGACCATATGCACCATTTAAAATGAAGCAAGATCATATGCTAACCCAAGTAATACCAGTATAGACTACTATATAAGGATCTTATAACAGTCTATACAAACAGCAACAGTCAGAAATATTCATATTTCCCCAAAGCTTCCAATACACCAGAGAGATTAAAGGACAACCCGAAGATCTCATCAATCAGTACCGGATCCTTTATTTTCCAATCACAGGCCAGATGTCAGGGAGGTGACCTAGTTGTATTGTTTTACATACAGGAGGATAATATCACATCAGATTTTTCCTGGTTTGTTTGCATTGATTGGCTAAAGGGTCATTTATTTGTAGGTGGCTTACTGAAATCTGTAGATTCCTGGAACACTACAAGTTCTGTATTACAGAAAGCAAAGCAGGTAATGAGGTGTGTTTTACTGACTCACCACCAAGGCCTTGGATGAAAGGGTTTGGGTAAAGGGTAAATGTAGATGTAGATTGCATTTAGGTGTATTATGTGTATGCGTTTACCATGTAAGATGGTTCAAGGTTCACTGTGTGGAGTACTGACCTGCTGTTGACCGCATTCTGAAGTACAGTTGACCTTCTAAGCTTCATCAACCTGCTTCAAGTTGCCTTTATATGTCCCTTGACTGGTATAGTCAGGGAAAACTCATTGAACCCTAGGTGAGGATAACGGGGCCCCAGGCACTTGCTTCCTCTGTTGTATTATAATATAAAAAATCCCCTGAATGGTGAGACATTCCACAACAATACACAACATTTCTATGACTTACATTGTGCAGACATCTGCAGGGGGTTTCTGTTGAAATGTGACTTCTGGGTAGAGTTTGTCAATGTGGAGGGGAATCACAGCTCCAATGAGAACATCTCCAGATACCAATATGCCACTAAGAGACACGTCTGATGGGTTACTATCTGAATAGGAGGTGGGGACATTGTAAATGAGAACAAGGTGCCAGAGCGTTCGGTACAGATGGGGCATCAACCTGCAAGAAAAAATCACAGTCATAAGAGGACCTGTTGCTTTTCAAAGTCATCAGAAAGATGCCAATCTAAGATGTCCGGCACAGGGTCAGCTGCAAATTTGGAGGGGTTATGCACAGGACAGCCCAGCTAAATTTCAACAATAACAAAATATTCCATATATATAAAATGTATAAAAACATATTTAAATCATGTTTTAAAGTAATGTTGATGATGGTTATCTATATTATAAGATATGACATTGGATACCATTGGTAGGGTTTGCTTTATTGTACCCCCTGGACTGCCATGTAACCATTTTGATAGAAATATTTCATACAAAGTAATAGATCTACAACATATATTATACTCTCACTATCATGGTTTGATGGAAAAGGCCAGGCTTTGGTCATTAATGGTATAATATTTTGATTACTATGAATAAAGGTTTCATTTATAGAAGGTGCTGACCCTACATGTGCATCATGCATTTTAGCCTGCTCCGGTTCCATTATGTGAAGGCCACATGTGCCAATGTGAACATTATCAGAATTTATTTGATAGCGCACATGATAAAAATACTGATATGGTTAGATTCATAGAAAAAAGGAGTCTATGTTAGGTAAAAGAAAGGAGATCAGTGTGGACAGTATGTGTCAGGATCATCATAATGGTTGGGTATACCTTGCATTGCTAGTACTGAGTTACATATGTATCAAAATTTATTACAGTGCCAAAAGCTATATGTTGAGAACAAATGTGTATCCAGAATGCTTGATTTTATTATTAGGCACATAGGAGTTAAATGTTCAGTCCAATTAAGTCCACTATTGTGTCCATTCTATGTAGATAGGTGTGTCATTTCCAGTTGTGTCGGATGTTGGAGTTTCTTGCTGTGTTTCCGTGGTCCCATTTACCACCATTGTTACTGTAAAGCAGTAAGGCCAATGAAAGGAAACCAAAGTACAGGGATGGTGTTGGGTATGCTCTTTTGTAACCAAAACCCTTACAAAAGGGCAGAATCGATGGACTGCTTTTAGCAGTGTACCAATGGCCATGTACATGTGGATGCTATGAGGTCTTGGATCGAAAAGGGGAGGACCCATTTCAAAAGCTGTTGTAGTTCTATAACAAACTTATATTTACCTGAAGAGTGCATATTTTTTGAAAACTTTGTTTGTAAATATATTTAGTTAGCCAACAAAAGACATACTACTGCTTAGTTATTATTATTGCAACTACAACTATGAAAATCCCCAGCACTGCTCCCCCATAATGTGCGGACCATGGTATTGGCATTAATTTGCTTGGCTTGCAATGAATCATGTTAACTTCAACATAAGCTTTGCTTGTGCAATACAATAAAGAAAATCATTTAAAAAAATAGAGCCTACAGAGAATTGAATATTTGATGCAACCCAGGATCCTGCAGTAAGTGACCCCTTGGTATCTATAGCAGTGGGATCTTACAGAAAAGTTTTCTTGCAAATGATTTTTATTAGAAGCGAGTAAATTGATTTTTTTTGTGGCATAGCAATAGCCATAGTAGTCCATGGGGCCTGGGGTATTAGGGATCCTCATTGGGGAGGCTGTTAAGGAAAAACAAACTGTGATTTTTCCAATAGAGAAAGGCTGAAGTCAGAGCCCAGGGTGATCTCAAGTCTCAAATCTCTCTGTGCAGGAAGAAGCATTGGCTTGAATTAGCAATGCAGTCTGCAGTCTAAAATCAACACTGCATGCCTGAGGCAGTCACAAAAATCCCCAGATTTCTCCCTACTAAGCCTTTTTAGCAATGCTGATGTCTGCAGTTCCATATGAAAAAAAGTTTAAAAAAGCTAGATCTAAAAAAAAGTAGTAATATGCAAAATAATTTATAATTTATCCTAAAATAAAATATCAATATGGTTGTCTTGTACTAAATATGCTTTGGTCATGGTGAGGGGGATGGAATTGGTAAGGGACGGGGGTGGGTGTGGTGTTAAAACTTAGTTATTGGAAGTTTTACCTTCACTTTCTGTTCCAGTGACACTCAAACAGGTTGGGTTACCAAATATGTTCTGTAAATGGTTACTGACCAGGGTCATCAGGGCTAGTAAAGGCAGAACCTACACAGCAATAAAACCAGATTGTGGTTTTAATCTCTCCTCATTCAATCAAAAGTAAAAAAAATAGGTTTGGACTAAGCCACAATATTATTTCTGCACACTGACATCCAGGGCTGTATGGCAGACAAGGACACATACCAGGCCTGCAATGGTTTTCCCTATTCTACACACCTACCTCATTCTGTCCTTCTCTCCTGTACTGTATACACTGTCTGTCCTTTATATAGGGTACATGTAAGTATTATCACTCCCTCCCTCTTATAATTACATGTCCATAGTGGTTAGCTCTGCTAGTCCTGGATAATTAGCAAGGCCCATGTGCATTTCACAGCACAAGGACATCTAATTACTCAGTATCCTACAACAGATGATGCACATAGCAGACTTTGAATAGCAGAAGTTAAATGTTCACATAAAAATGTTCCAGGCATACATTATAAAGGGGATTATGACTTAAATTTAAATTTTAATAGATTTTATTTAATGTGATTTTATATTTTAAGTTTACAATTTTGGAGTGTGATGTTTATTGCTAAATGTAGATGGGCAGGTATTCCAAATGGTAGTGCTATGATTCATTACTTTGGGACCAGTATCAACCAGACTAAAGCCATGGTTTTAATTTAAAGGAATTAGAGCTGTCCAGCCCCAAAGGTGGCACGGTTTTTCAGAAGCTTCATGTAGCATTTTGTGTTGTTCATCTGCTTAATAGTTTCTAAATACTCGAATGGGAATTCTTCCCAATGGCATAAGAAGTTATAAAATGATTAAAAGCTTTCTGATGGGCAGCAGATGACTCATGATCCCTTGTGAAATGGGGAAAAAAGACGAGAGCAACTGCATTGCTGCAAGTCTAAATGTCTGGGAAGGGTACGGGAGAGGAGGTCATGTGGAATGACCTCTGCCTCATAGCTGCACCTGGCTAATAGGGACTCTTGATTCTCCTCTTGGAGTTTAGAATTCAGGCATCCTGTTGTTCCTAAATCTTTTTTGTCTCCACCTAGAGGGACCCAAATACTTTTGTCCAAAGAGTGAAGTTTTAAAACTTGGTTGAACAGGAAGACAAAGATGGTGGTGGAATTCTTAGAGTAAGGTTTGAATAACTAAAATAATCGGAATCAACTCCCACTGGTCAATCTGAACACCACTACTCTTAATCTAAAAAGCTCCAAAATTATGCACCACACAATTTTTTTTCTGGTCCACATAAACAAGGGCTTCAATTACAACTCTGTCCCAGTGATTATCCTAGCTGTGATGGCCTACCTCAAACAGAGAAATGATCCCTCTAGAACTTGGATCCAGCCCTGGGGCCTACAACTAGGCACATAGCCTGCTCTAACAACCTCCCATTTCTCAACAGAAAAAGGACTGGAAAAATGTACCCTTTACCCAAAAGGGAAGGAGAAAAAGAAAAATGGACCCGTCCAGAGCCTTTCAGAAAATTGCTGTAAGGAGATGCATATCTGGATCTGGCTGGCTATCCTGTCCGGTAAGCCACCCAATACCGTTTGCCCTGTTTATTCCCTTCAGTTTGTGGGGAAAGACCAAGCCCTCTAAACAAGCTGTGTGGTTTAATGACTTTATGTAACCCTCTGGGGTCATTGCCAGCAAAGAGCATTGTATGAACGCCAAGAACAATAGAGCCAAACCATAGTAATCTTATTTAAGCCATTTGGGCCAGGGATGTCAAACCTAAATCCAAAGCTCGAATACAAAGGCAGCTGCACCTTTCATCTGTGGGCCACACTTTGACAGATATTCTTTTGGTATAGCTGGACAATTATTGTCCTCTTACATCCTCCTATTGAAATCCTAACAACAATAGCTCAATAGACTTCATAAACTACAGGGCAGTGTAATTTGCAGAGAATGTACAGTATACAAGGATTGTCCTTGCTGTGCCACTTACCCTGCTGTAGGTTCCCACTATATTTAGACAGCTTTGCAGCCTTTTTTGACCATCACCTGTACGTAATTCCTACATAAATGTTTCTCCCTGCATTCATTTCATGCAACCTCTATACTTTTGCAGTGCTAAGGTCTTTCTAGTGTCATGGAATCTTGGCTGTATTGCCTTTTAATTGCCTATTATGTAGTGCCCACTTACCACCTGGCGGATGCCTCTTTTATGTAGCTGTGGCTACTTAGCATCTCCCGTATGCTCACTACCACCCTAAGTGTTGAAAAGTCACCATGCTTGGCCACCTTCAGCAAACAAAAAGACCTTTTGCAGGCCACTGAAGTGGTGCATACAGGTTTCAAATTTGTCTGGTCTATAGGAAATAGGTTCAACCACAGCTACTGTATATACTTGCTGAGTCCTACATCTTCCATAGGGCTCGAACACAAACCTACCCTGTTTTAGGGGAAAAATTTCAACTAATCACTACCAGTTAGACTCCGTCTCTATCGTCATTGCTAAGAGGCAAAGGTCCCAATGCATGTTCTCCCCTAGCTGGACACATTCAAACTTGGACCTGTCTTTGAGACAGGGGGGAGTTGTAGCCCAAGGCCAGATGGAGCAGGTGCCTAGGCAAAGACATCCATAAAACCTGATTGAAACAAAATTAAGATTTAAATTCATGCATGGAGTTAAGATACTAAAGCAAATCACACTGTTCTCCAGTGTGTAATGTACCCCGTTTATCACTCAAAGACAGGTCTAATTTCATTATCATTGACCTTGTGCTCCAGAGCCATCCTCAAGTTCTGGCCTGGAAATGGGATGGAGTGCCTGGCCCACCCAAATCTGCAGCAACATAATTAAACATGGCCCTTTAATACCTTTTCCAAATGAAACTAAGGTAGGTAATGCCAACAATCTTCTGAATTCGACAATGCACATAGTTGTCACACAGTGATTAGGCTAAGTAATGACAGGTAAAAATGAATAATGTGAAACATGTTTTGCATATCAAACACATCCTGGCAGGGGCTGAGTGGCATACAAGTGTGGCCCTCTCCACCAATGTTTCTGCCACTCTGACACTGGTGCACAGAAACACCTACTGGGGTACCATTTTAAAAAAATTTCTGCCCAGAGATGTGCTTGAAAATCTGACAGAGGCCTTCCCACTCTATAAACAGAAAACGTAGGTAGTAAATTATTATTTGCAATAGTAATAAATCAAAATGTAATATTTAATGCTGTGAAACAAAATATAAAACTCATTCAAGCTGGAGTCTCATTTTATTAACATTTGTTGTAGACCTCATGTATGTAATGTGTGGAAGATACAGAAAGAAATTCAATGAATAAGACAATGTTCAATAACACAGTGACTTAATACATAATATCTTAAATTTCAACTGAAGCTGCAAAATTGTACAGGTAGAGTTATCATTCAGCCATATTTAGTGTTAGGTAAAAAATTCCTTTTATGGCCTTTTGTCTACGTTTTTTTTCGACCTTTGTCTTTCCCCATGAGATGTTTTTTGGAGTTCATCTCTGGTCGGAACAATATAATAAAACATTTGGGTAGGAACATACAGATTACCAGAGCCCAGCTTGATGACTGGATTGCAAAGATCTCCATGGCCACGGTATACTTTCCTTTTGAGCTGAGAGAGGCTGGGATGTAGGATATCCAGACACTTAGAAAAGCCAACATGCTGAAGGTGATAAACTTGGCTTCGTTGAAGTTGTCCGGGAGTGTTCTGGACAGAAACGCAACAACAAAACTGATGGAAGCCAAGAGGCCAAGATATCCCAGCATGATCCAAAAGGCAGTTGGTGAATTTTCATTGCATTCAACAACAATGATTCCAGGTTGTATTTCTGTGTTATGTTGAGGAAAAGGTGGAGCAGAAACCACCCAACTAATGCACAGAAGAAACTGTAGAAGAGATCCAGTGGCAATCACCATATAAGATACATGAGGACTGGTCATTTTTTTTAGGCTGCTTCCTGGTTTGGTGGCCATAAAGGCAAAAACTACCATGATAGTCTTGGCCAAGATACAGGAGACACAGAGAGCGAAGGCCATGCCAAAGGCCACCTGGCGCAGTAGACATTTCTCACGCTCAGGGTAACCAATGAAAGACAAAGAACAAAGAAAGCAGAGCGAAAGGGACAATAACAAAATACAACTCACTGAGTAATTATTGGCTCTGACAATTGGTGTGGTCTTATATTGAAGGAAAAGTTTTAAAATGGAAAGTGGAATCATAGAAGAGGTAAGGCTTGTAGCCATTAAAGTAATTCCTAATGGTTCACTATATGAAAGATATTCGATGGATTTTGGAAGGCATTGGTCCTTTTCTATATTTGGCCACATGTCCCATGGACACTTTGAACAATCTATGGCATCTGCAAGATGAAGAATAATTATAAACATTCGGTCAAACGAACACAATCCTCCCTCTCACTCTCCGGTCTATGGCAAACTACACAGCAGGTTTTATGACTCTCGACCACCCTACCCTAGCCAAGAGTCTCAAAACTCAAAAATCAAAATGGCAGCTAACATCAACAGCAAATGTCCAGATATAGATGTACAAACCCCTGTCCCACTAGGAATGGGTAGGTAATTTCTGCAAGTCTCAAGTTGATTCACGGCCATCTATGTACACAAAGGCTTAAAAATTGCTAACCTAGCTAAAGAAAAGTAAAGAGCAAAGGTCACCTGGCAGATAATGGTTTGGAGTGGTGCTTTTTCATCTTCTTACCTGTCTTATTGGAGATCTCTCCTTGTGGACAAGGGACACATTCAAAACAACATATTGGTTCCCCTCTACGGGGTGCTTTCCTGAACCCTGGTAAACAGCTTTCACTACAAATGGAGATGGGGACCTGGGAAGAGGTTTAGAATGGATTAAAATAACTGTAGTAAAGAGTGATTTGGTAATATCATAATTAGTATAAGAGCATGATAGAACATGAATTTGTGAATTATAGCACC
>NC_092859.1:6511632-6557514 GCF_032062135.1 Pyxicephalus adspersus
ATGTAACCTAAGTTTCTTACCCTAATAAAGTTGTTTGATAGCCACCAGGGCTTGTGGCCTATCACAGCTTGTGAGGTGCTCTGGTGAAAGATGGCAGACACCTACATTATGGGCTCCAGGTAAACAAGTGTCACCTGCCAGGGGCCACAGTCCTAGAAGTTTAGTTTTAAGGGTTCATTGTAAAGAATTAGCTAGGTATAGGGATTGGAGCAGAATTTCTCCACAATGCCTACTAGCTAAAAGGGTGAAAGAAGACTATTAATCTACTTTAACTATTTGTTCAAAATGTTTAAATACTTAAGTGTGTTTAGTGTCAATTAAAACAAAGTTAGATAACCCTTTACCTGCCAGGGTTTCAAATTTTCAATACCCATGCATCTTCCTGTCCAGGAGGAACCTTCCACTTCTTTACAGAACATAAGGTCATCAAGAGCTTTAGCTATAACATGGACAGCAGTGTAAACATTATAGGAAGTTCTCAAGCTTGACACGTCATTATAGAGATTATGGATCCCAAACAGGTCCTCATTTCCTGTACATGCATTTAATGCATTTCCTGAGTCACTGACATTATTTTGGTCAGGTAACGTGCACCCAAAAGCTTCTTCCCAAAATAGTTTGGCCCATGAAGCTCCTGGAATATTGTATGGGTCAATGCTGTTTAGATAGTATTGAAAGTCTTGGATTTTTGAGCTGTGATAAGCAAACCCAATTGTTCCCAACAAGATAGAAGAGTATTTCTCTACTGAGAGGACATTTGATATAGACCAAGCTTCAGTAGCTATAAAGACTTTTCCATTTGTGTTCAGTGCCAAGAGTTCCTCAAATAATGGAATGATGTATACGTCCGTAGAGAAAACCAACACAACTTTAGCTGATGAAGCTTTTATGACCTTGGCAGTCTCATGGATATTACTATAGGACAGCTGGGTTTGTACATACTCTGTGAATGCCACACAAGCTCCAGATCTTGCAATTTCTTGCTTAACAATCTTGATGCCCTCTTGGCCATAATCATTGTCAACAGCAACAAGACCTATCCATGTCCATCCAAAATACAAGATCATCTGTGCCAGGCCCTGAGATTGGAAAGCATCACTTGGAACGGTCCTGAAGAAGGACGGGAACTTTGTCCTGTCACTTAGAAGAGAGCTGGTTGAGAAGTAGCTTATCTGTTGGGTGAAAAGTTGAAAGCTAATTATCATATTTAAAGAATATTAACTTGTGAATGTAGGATCTCTTAAGATCTTCTGTATATTTTATTGTGTGGTTTATATAAATGACCTATGACTTACTCTGAACATTCATATATTTTAGCTATTGGGTATTACACCATTCTATTGTAATCTATCCCCTGAAGAAGCATTTTCATCTGCGAAATGTGTTAGAAAAATATTTAATTGTTTGGATAGCTGTCCTCTGCTAGTTGATGATTTGTCATTGAAAATGAAACTCTCATATGTTTTTAACAAATTTTTTTGTATAAGTATATGTTCTAAAACTTTTTTTCTGTATATAATAAGGCTCCTATGTATATATTTCTTATTGATACTTGCCAGGAATTCCATATTTTGTTTTGTTTGTTTTTAATTATGTAAATGTTATGAGGGTATGGCAATTTATTGATCTGCACTAAAATAGATAGCATATTGATGTTACTTGTGAATGTATTTGACTTTTAATATGATAGTTGTAAAATGGTGGTGCTTTTAGTAAAACCTAAATCTAGTGGTTGTAGGGTGTCTACTAAAAATGGACAAAAATACGAGAGAGGTGGAGGAATGGTATGACAGGAGAGACAACCTATGGTGTAATAGTTCTAGGTCTAAAATATTATCAAAAGGATTTGGAGGGAGAAAAAAAAATTGGACTCACACCTGAGAAGTTGCTTTGTGTCTGATATGGCCCGAAACCCAAATCATCTGCATGTGGAGAATCTGCATGTGGAGTCTCCACCCAACTTGCCTTAAAATTTTGTAAAGCTCTCTAGGGTTCAACCTTCCTTGGTGCCCTAATCAGATGTTTGTGATCTTGGACTGGATTGCTTGAGCTAGCAATTAATGTCTACTATAAGGGTATTCCTTTTTGAGGAGCTTCTTTGAAGGCTTATGTTCCACACTGCAGACAGCTGAAAACCTACAGGACACCAAAGAAGGTTGAGTAAAAACCTGATGGTAGTCCTCATTCATTACCACTTTATCTAAATGTAAAAAAAATATTAAACAAACTGTCGCCTGATCTTAAAAACAGCTAAAACATTTGGCAACACAATGTATGTAACACTTCTTTACAAAGTAATGGAAAATAGACCAGATGGGGTTAATTGGTAAATTTTAGCGCTTGGTATGGGCACAGTCATAGCTCACAGGTAAGGTTTTTTTCAAGGTTACTGAAGAATTTATGGAAACTGGAGTTCCAGTGTTTATCTTAAGGCAAAAACTGGATCAAGTGTATACTCCTGTGTTTTTGGTTTCTTCACATCCGATGGCTTCTATGTCTTACCTGTGGGTATCTATACAATCCCAAAATGTGAGCCATGAGGATTGAGTAAGTTGAAGCTGAGTGGCCGATGATGGCAGCCAGAGGGGGGCGGTCACGACAACAGTAGTTGGGTATGACCGAGTCACGGCCTGTCAACATCCACAGGGTGCCCTCTAGCTCCCTCTGCAGTACAGCACAGGAATCATAAGCATAAAAGCCCAAAGTGATATTGGGGAGAAGATTGGGACTTCGGTTGATTTCATCAACAGCAAACCGCATAGCCTGGAACTGCTGATAGTGTTCAAAGCGGAACCTTATAGGTAAGAATAAAACAAGTGAAAGATGAAAGAAACAATGTGGTTTCCTTCCTGTAAGTTCAAATCAAATATCAAAATGGAGAAGTATCAAATATTTCTAAATGGTAACATATTACTAATATTATAAATATTGTAAAACAACCTAGACATTCTACTTTTAAGTAGCCTACTGAAAGTGATTTTACTCCCTAAGTAGTTTTTTTTAAATGTTGATCCGTTTTCTTTAACAGGGTAGCAATACAGAGTTGTAGTGTAACCAAATGGAAGTAGTCATAGGAAGACTTAAAAAAGTTAAAAGAAGCACATTAAACCCAAACTCATTAAAACAATAAACATTTTTCCTCCGATACCTACTCAAGATGATTTTTTTCCACTCCCCACTACAAAATTCCATAGAAAGCCATTTAGGAATGGGGAAGGGGGCAACTTTTTATCTGTGGCCATCTAGGGGTGATGGTTAAGTGTCCATGAACATCTAGGTACATAAATTACAGTTTATAACATACCACAATATAAGAATGACTTCTATATAGTAATCATTGTACAGTTACAAATCCATATAGACTACAATATTCAGATCTCTGAACACCAACAATGAAATGCAGAGCAGTGACACCATCATTATGATTTATGAAAGCCCTCCAAGACTGGAGAAGATTGACTATCATGGGGTAACTTGGGCAATCCACAAACCGGAAATGGATCTGATCCAGAATTGAAAACATTTGGCAATGAATAGCAAATGATTTAAATAAATCTGATCCAGGTTTGCTTCATCATCAAGGTTCCCCCATATTAGTCTATCTTCTTCAGTCTTGGAGAGCTTTCATAAATCATACCCTATAAAACCTGTCTGATGATCAATACTCATATTTACTCATCATATTTGAAGGTCATTTGAGCATTTTTATGCTGGCCTAAAGCCAAACTATGAGCCCACATACAATACCAATAACTAGAAATATAGAACTAGGAGCCGATCTGGTCCTTTACTGTCCAAATATAGGCCGGGTTTCATGGAAGTGAATCTCAGGTTCTCAAGGCTGGACAGAAAACAATCCTGTTGCAGGTAAACCAGGCCCTATATATTTATATATATATACATATATATATATATATATATATATATATGTAGTATAATGCACGTGATGTCAAATTCAGGGAATATTTGGAATTATCTGTCTCAATTTCTCCTGGAAAGTGGATTGAAGGGCCTGAATAGGGCCATGTTTATTTATGTTGTTGCAGATTTATATGATTTTATATGGGATCCAGGCCCGGAGTGGCCTGAAAGGAATAGGTGGGCCAGGCCCTCAATTCCTCTTCCAGACCAGAAAATGAGGATGGATCGGGAGCACCTGCCCATTGATTAAAGGGCACCTGCTTTTGGATCTGGGGTAGTTGCAGCCTAATGCCAGATGGCTTAGGTGGAGAGGATTTGTGCAGCCTGTATGCTGGGAGAGCTAGTTTGGTTTTGGCACTGGGACACAGAACCTCCCGGGTACAATGGTTTGTAGGTGGTCCGCTCTATGCTATGGCTGCCACTTTTTGTCAATGAAAGGTGATATGTAGTTCTTTGGACCACTTTTTTACTAGTTCTGTGTTGCAGATATAAAGCATGTATTGAGGTCTGTTCTAATGAAACACCTGCTGAACCTTTAGAGGACTCTGGGCTTATATTAATGGGTAAATGTTATTTGCTTGCATTTAGCATCAGTTTAAGACATTTCTGACACCATCCAGAGGTGCATTTGACCTTCAGGACCTCTTTTGATCTGCAGTTTACCCCTTCTAGGCTGCTCAATCAACCAGCTTCAAGCTGCTTTTCTATTCCTATTGACTTGTATTTGAAAAAGCAGTTCTGGAATAACTAAAAACTAATTGACACTGGTTTTAAAGTGGATTTTGCATTATTTATTACTCTTAGAAAAGAAGTGGGTCCTTGTTGCCACTGCTGTAATATCATAACAATTGATTATGGATCCACAGAATAGTGCAACGTTCCACAACAATACACAGCATTCACATGACTTGGCTTACATTGTGCAGACATCTGGAGGGGGTTTCTCTTTAAATGTGATTTTGGGGAAAAGTTTATAAATGTGGAGGGGAATCACAGCTCCAATAAGGACATCTCCAGGTACCAATA
The DNA here is from genome assembly GCF_032062135.1 of Pyxicephalus adspersus. Taxonomy (NCBI): domain Eukaryota; kingdom Metazoa; phylum Chordata; class Amphibia; order Anura; family Pyxicephalidae; genus Pyxicephalus; species Pyxicephalus adspersus. Next base: position 6,516,580 of record NC_092859.1, read on the forward strand.
TGCCACTGAGAGCCATATCTGCTGGGTTTCTATCTGAGTAGGAAGTGGGGATGTTGTGCATGACAATGAGAAGCCAGAGCGTTCTGTAGAGATGAGGCATCAACCTGCAGAAAACAAAAAATATACTCGTAAAAGTTTGCTTTTCAAATTTAGTTGATGTTCTGCACAAGAAATGCATAGTGGCATGCCTAGTGGAGCAGAAGTGCCAATTGAGTACCAGACAGTCATTTTTAATAACAAAATAAAAGAACATCTTTTGGATTTACAGCTCACGGTATATAAGTGTTGTGGTCAGTGGGAAGAATGGCTCCTACATTGCTGGCCTTTGGGAAGAATGTGACCCTTACAGATAGCCCAAAAAATTGAATTTTAGTTTTTTAGTGACAATGCATCTGTTAATATTTTTAGCTAGCCAAAATGAGGTATTGCCTACAATGTCTTTGCCTTTTTCTGCTGATGTCTATGACTAACTCAGTATTACATATTACTGCTATTAATTACACAATTACCCTGCAAAAGCAAAAAAAAAGAAGTATGTAATGAGATATTGTACACGGGACCATTATTAATGTGATATTATCAATACTTTTTGGATTATTATTTCCATTTTTATTATTTGGCTTTCATCCACAGTGTATTGATTCTGCTCCTGCTGCCTCTCCTTGATTTAGTACTTTATGAACACAAGTTCAGATCAATGATAAATATTGTCCCAGTGGACAGGCCAGCTGCTACATAGCCCGTTAGTTAAGGGGGGCATCAGAGTTGACCTTTGGAACCCCATGATTAGTTTTAATCCCCCTGACCACTTGCTATTCCAGTTGCGTCACAATATAAGGTTCACATGCATGCAGATACTAAAAGAATTCCAGCAAGCTTGCCAGAATGGGTTTACTTTACATGGAGCAGCTGGTTAAAGCTTTTAAAAATAGCAAGAGGGTCACTGTAGATTGATTTGAGCTTTACCCGTGCAACACAATAAATAACTAATTTGAAATATTAGAGCCTACAGAGAATCAGATGTTTTAAGCAAACCACTTATCCAAATATAACCTGGTTCCTGCAATTCTATTATCCTGCAGTGTCTCTGTATTTTTTAACACTCATATCATACAATTTACAGTTTTTTTCTCTTTTATTATTATTATTATTAATAATAAACAGGATTTATATAGCGCCAACATATTACCCAGTGCTGTACAATAAATAGGGGTTGCAAATGACAGACTAATACAGACAGTAATACACGGGGAGAGGACCCTGCCCTGAAGAGCTTGCAATCTAGTAGATAGTAGAGGTTGGTGCATTGATTTATGTATAGGATGCATTTGGCTGTCTCAGTAAACTGTACTCGTTTTATTTGTCTGAATATATGCATCTGCAGATTTCTCCAAATGAAGAATCCACTTCTTGAGCTACAGGAATAAATGCAGATAGTGTGCATAGAAGAGCTAAACATCTGGTAAGGGAAAATGATGGGATTTGCTGACTCTGTGATGTCTGCAGCAATGGCTGTATATCTGTATGGCAGACAATGGCACATTACAGGTCTGCAATGACATTGAATGGTTTTTCCCCTGCTATACACCTACCTCATCCTGTCCATCTCCCCTGTACTGTATACACTGTCTGTCCTTTATATAAGATACAGGTAGGCATTACTCCCCCCTTCTGATAATTACATGTCTGTAGTGGTTACCTCTGCTAGTTCCAGATAATTTGACCCATGGGCATTTCACAGCACAATGGCATTTCAATACTCAGTATGCAATGTACATGCCATCCTTTGAATATTTAAGGTGAATAAACCAAATAACTGTAATCCAGGTATACAGGCATCCAAGAGGCAGCAATGTGGTGTACAGCTTTGCAACCATTACGGAAGCTCCCAAATCCATGGTTATCCCTGAAAATAACTGAGAGCAGTTAAAACCCTTTTTTGTAGGGTTTCCTTCAGTAATCAGCAAATTGAGCCTTTCATTTACAACTGACACCAATGATCTTTTAGGCTATCGTAAGGATATCATTTTCCTTTTTCCACAGGCCAGCAATGTAAGAGGCATTCTTCCCAATGTCCACCACACTAATATACTCTGATCTGTGGATATATTAATAATAGCAGGAATTCCCTGAAGACCTGAAAGTTATTTTGAGGGTTCCCCATGTTAGAAATGTTGAGAAACACTGCTCTAGGCCTTTGATCAAGCTATGGGGCCTGAAACCTAGCCTAGCCTACAGTAGAAAAAAGCTGTAAGGGTGGGCTGCCATAGACTTCCTAGTCCCAGAAAGCCTTGTTTGAGTGCCAAGGATATTAGATCTTACAACAGAAGTGGAGCCATGATAATTTGGATCAGGCATGTCAAGCCCAAAGATGTACGGTAAAGACGTTCCCACCCTTCATTTATGTGTTGACAGATATTCTTCTTCTTTTGGTACAGCTATGTGGTGACTATGGGCCTGATTTAATAAAGCTCTCAAAGACCCGAGAGGATACACTTTCAGCAGTGAAGATTGGTGATCCAGAAAACCTGGAATGGATCTAGTCCAGGATTGAAAACATTTGCTAGCAAATAGCAAATTACTTTTAAGAAATCCATTCCAGGTTTGCTGGATCACACAGCTTCACTGATGAAAGTGTATCCTCTCCAGCTTTATTAAATCAGGCCCATAGTCACCCATGTGTCCCATAGGCCCATGTGTCTTGCTGAACAGTGGACCGCTTTACAGAATATAGTAAGTACAAATAGTGCAGTTCCTTTTATCCTGGAACACTCTATATATACTTGAACTTTCCTCTCTTCTGTTCACCTACAATGTGACAAGCTTGAGTCAATGGTTTGGTTAATCTAAGATACGTATTTTAATCCTATTTATTTTGCATTTTATGCGGCTTTGAGCGTAACATGAAAGGCAGCCCTTTCCTTTATTATAAAGTCCTCCGAGCATGGACAGAAGACCCATAAAGTGGTCTACAAAAAGAAATTCCTACAGGTAGCAGGCCATTGGATTCTTCTAAATAAAAAAGCCTTCAGGGTAAAGGACCTTGAAGAGATCCTGGTCTAACATAGCACAGGCCATTTAACTTTATTTGATTAAAAAATGATACATTCCTCAAATCATAGGCAGATGGCGTAGGGGTCGGTGATGTAGTAGGGTGTTTTCACAATCTGCCCTGGTACCTGGATTGTATTAGACCTGCACCAGGAGGTGCCTGTTCCCTACAACTGCAGCATGGTGTGTAGGTAGTTGTCTGGATGAACCAGCATAGTTCATGTGAAATTCCTCCCTTATACTATATTATAAATACAGCCAGGATGGCTGGATGGAGACACCAATGGGGTTCTGTTATTAGCTTTCTAAAGACTAGAAATTGTGGAAAATCCCAACATGGGAATTTGAGTCTCTATGAATAAAATAACTTAAATTCAATAAATTCAATGAATGAAGTGCTGGGGTGAGAAAGACTAGATGATGCTGGACTTCCACCAGCCAGGGAATGAGGCCGGCTCTTACTTGCTGCAGCCTCTAATGAACATTGTGTTCAGTGTTAGGTGAAGTCAGAGTAAGTAATTTTAGTCCAAGAGAGAGTCTTTACAACTATGAAAGACCGAAGGGAAAGCTGCAGGACAGATTTAACCCTAAAATAAATGATAAGGTGAAAAGTGAACAACCTGATTGCTGCTTTCATTTCCCTGTTCCATACCCCCAAGGGGATATCTCCAACACGATGGGTAGAAAGAGTTTCTAAAGGGTTATTTAACAAAATATTAGTTAATTCCAATATTTAGTAACTAACTAGTACTTTCCATAACTAGGCAACATCAATCTTTTAGCATAAATGACTACCAAATTAATTCAACATGCTTCCTTTGAGCTCAGGCTGTCATGGACCCTCCTGCATTTCTTCATCCAGTGTATCTTCCAGAGAAGAAGAATGACCAGTGATGCCATTGAATTATCCAATATTTATGTAAATATTTTTTGCAAGTTAGTCCTGAGCAGTGTTTCTCAACTAGGGTTCCTCCTATGGTAGCTAGGGGTAGCTTTAGCAATGAGGCAAATTTCAATGCAGGAGAATGATTGCAAGATAAGTCAAAACCTAAACTGACAAAACACAGGTTGTCTGTGAGGGAGTATCTAGGGAACAAAACTGGGAATGCCAACAATACACGTTTTATATTGCCCCCCTCCTTCCATCCATAAAATGTACTCTGGAATCTGGTTTGCCAAAGAAGGAAGGGGGTAAAATGCCTGTATTCCTTTTGGCAAAAAGCCAACCATCGTCTATCTATTATGTTGGCAGGGGCCATTGTCAACAAAGAGGGCCTCATCCTCATAACATGAACTTAGTGTTATGGGAGTCTGCAGGCTGAGAATCAAAATCTAAAAGTCCCTTTATTAAGGAGGCCCCCTGATATCTGCCATCTTATTCTGTGGAATAGGTACCGGGATACATAGTACCACTAACCCATGCCCAGAAAATAAAAAAAAGCCCTAGAAATAAACGCAATAGAAAAAAAAAAATATTATTATTTATTTAAATTAATATGTCTCTTTCCAGGCTCCAGAAATGTTCAAATAGAACCTACCACAACAACAGATCCAGATGTGTTCAACTTAGAGAACAAGAGGTTAGCTGAGGTTAACCCTAAAATAAGTGATAAGGTGAAAAGCGAACAACCTGATTGCTGCTTTCATTTCCCTGTTCCATACCCCCAAGGGGATATCTCCAACACAATGGTTAGAAAGAGTTTCTAAAGGGTTATTTATCAAAATAATAGTGAATTGCATTACATAGTACCAAGCTAGTAGTTTCCATAACTAGACAACCTCAATCTTCTAGCATAAATGACTACCGAATTAATTCAACATGCTTCCTTTGAGCTCAGGTTGTCATGGACCCTCCTCCTGGAGCATTTCTTCATCCAGTGTATCTTCCAGAGAACAAGAATGACCAGTGATGCCAGTAAATTACCAATATATATGTATATATTTATTGCAAGTTAGTCCTGAACAGTGTTCCTCCTAAGGTAGCTAGGGGTAGCTTGGCAAATTTCAGGCAAATGAGGCAAATTTCAATGCAGGAGAAAGATTGCAAGATAAGTCAAAACCTAAACTGACAAAACACAGGTTCTCTGTGAGGGAGTATTTAGAGAACAAAACTGGGAATGCCAACAATACATGTTTTATATTGCCCCCCTCCTTCCATCCATAAAATGTACTCTGGAATCTGGTTTGCCAAAGAAGGAAGGGGGTAAAATGCCTGTATTCCTTTTGGCAAAAAGCCAACCATCGTCTATCTTTTATGTTGGCAGGGGCCATTGTCAACAAAAAGGGCCTCATCCTCATAACATGAACTTAGTGTTATGGGGGTCTGCAGGCTGAGAATCAAAATCTAAAAGCCCCCTTTAATAAGGAGGCCCCCTGATATCTGCCATCTTATTCGATGGAATGAGTACAGGGATACATAGTACCCCTAATCATTCACAGAAAATAAAAAAAGCCCTAGAAACAAATGCAATAGAAAAAAATATTTATTATTATTTTTTTAAATTAATATGTCTCTTTCCTACCACAACAACAGATCCAGATGTTTTCAACTTAGAAAACAAGAGGTTAGCTAAGGAGAGCTGTTGTAAGGAACTTACCCGCCCTGCGAGCCCGCGGTGTCCCTGGGGTTCCCAGCCACAGAGGGGGACGCCACAGTAGCAGGCAGCATGGCCGAGGCTGCTGCCCTGCTCCCAGCTTGTCTGTCTCTACAGGGGGAGGGATCCACCCTGGCCAAAGTACTGTTCAGCCAGGCAGCAGCCCTTGCATCCCTTTGGATGTGGTTCCTGCTCCCAACACTCCTTTGCAAGTGCAAAGTAGTGCACGTCCTAGGGATACTGTGGGAAGAGGTGCGCGTGTCACCATGCGTCCCTCTTGTACCCCCCGAGGGCGTGGCACTCGGCTGCCTCGCCCTAGGGCGGGACAGAGTTAGTTTGAATTCCCTGCGGCCAATCAGCTGCAGGGGATTTACTCAGTCTCCTATCAGACAGTGCCAGGTGGCGCAAGGTGATTGGTCATCCTGGCCATTTAAGGAGAGCCTGTCCATTACACCATTGCCCGCTATAGCCTCTGTTACCACAGTGTGCTTGGGTGTGTCTTTGTGTATGTTAAACTTTATCTGCTTGTCATCTCCTCAGTGACCTGGTCTGAAACTAACTCTGATTGAACTCTGCCAGCCCTGACCTCGGATTGTTATTGACCATTCTGCCTGCTGCCAGCCCTGACCTCGGATTGTTACTGACCTGCATTTGCCTTATCCTTCTGTACCTTGCTTGATTGAAATTAACCCTTGCTGTGCTGTGCTGTTTTGAATAAACCTTATTCAAGGATATCTGGAGTTGGTTGTGGTTTGTGTGCCCAGGCGCATTACAGCTGTCCTCTGCTACCCTCTTGTATATTTGGCTGAACAAATGTAAGCCTGAGCCCTATCATCATTGTTTTCATTCACTGAGCCAGTCGCACAAGAAGGCAGCAGAGGACAGCTGTCCTTGATTAACTCCTTGAAGAATTGACAAATGTCATGGAGATTACATGAGAAGACATTCCTGTAATCCCAAGTACCAGAAACAAAACATATAAAAAGTTTTTTACAAAATACATCTCATGCTCCAGAATTAAAATCTTAATATTGAATTAGGTACAAAAATAAGGTACATAGCCAGCCCATAGCCAGGTCCAAATAAGATGTGTTTTTTTTGTTAGCAAAAGACCAAGTTAACATACATATGTAGATATGAAAGTAAACAGATTTATGAAATCCAATTACACAAGTTATTTATCAATAACCTAATATTTTAAAAAATGATTTATTGTATACTAATAATAATATATTATTTCTGTAATAACCTTACACAATGATAATATTTGACGCGTTTCCCAAAATCTTAAACCCACATTTATGTACACATAAAGGGGATCATATAATTATATTACTTCCTAGAGCATAGCACCTGTCACAACCTTACTCTTCACAAACAATCAACACCATCTAGCAATATCAAAGAACAATATATAGGGGTAGAACAGTGTAACAGCTGGACCACAAAAACTAGGAAAACCACATGTTTTTTATTGGATGTGAAATAGAATGTCTACTAATTCCATCCAGAGACTGGTCTTACAAAATACCAGCCTTTTATGTTCTTAGTTGTGGTCAACACCTTTAAGTACCCCAAGCCTCAGGTCTCTTTTATTAAGCTGTATAAAAAATGTCACCCCCTTCGTTGCTGCTGTCGATGAGCACAAAAAGTCTTCTGTGCCTTGGCTGTGAAATATAAAAATAATATAAAATGTGTAATATACACAGCACACTTATATCAACCAAACAATACAAGAGAAGAGAACGATCCTTCAATACGTGAATCTTAAGGTGATGGGGTTGATGTTGGAAATATCCTTTGAGACACCTCCTCTAGGAAAACATTTCCATTCAGAGCCGTAAAACAGTTATATAAATTGCTGTTTTCCTGCAGGAAAAAATAATGACAAGCTAATCAGGGAATTACAACCAATTTTCTTTTTTCTATATAAAGGCTGATTTATTTACTGACACATACAGATCACAGAAGAGTAAAAGGAAAAATGAGGTAACCTATTTTTTGCCAATAGAAAAGTTAAAGGAATTGGTAGAGAATGTGGGAATTGGGAATGTGTAAAAATGTCCTTTAGGTGCAGAAAAATACTTGTTGATGCAAGAAGTCCTGAGCTGTCCTGCATCTAAACATGGATACAGCATGGGAAAATGCTGAATTTATGTTTTGTTTTTTGCTTTTTAACTTTGCAATTATATTCGCTATTATTTTATGTTTATTTTATTATACTTTTATTTTATTTTTATTCTATTCTACAGTACTCCTATTTTACAGTTATCAAAAATATATTATTGATTCTCAGAGTTTTAACATTTTCTGTAGCATTGTACAAAGAATAGGAACGGATCATATCAGTGTCCAGAGCTTTGCTCCTACTAGAATCACACAAATTATTATTTAGAAACCATATTGTTCTCATTTACTTTGAACTGGATAGAGTTGAGAAGGGTTAGATATTTTTTTTTACAAGTCTCAAATCCAAGGTTTTAAAGTTATCACCAGAGCAAGAAGTAAGGGGAAATCTTCCAACGGGGTTATATGTCATTGTGACAGTTTTCTAAGATGTGCATTTCATTCACATTTTTTTTCTCCTCTCCAGGACAAAACGTTAAGGGACTAAGTCAGACAAAGACAAAAAAAAAGAAATCTGATATAAGCTTTGATTTTACATGCATTTTAATTTCAATTTGAGCTATTAAACTTTGTAAACAGTATGATTTTAGGGCAACTCTAGTAAACATTATAGTACATTGTTTCATGTTTAGCCACAAAGCAACAACATCATAGTAAAATAAAAATGATTTATTTCCCAACTGTGCAATTAAAAAAGTGCAAAATCCTAAACATAAAAAGTAAAAAATATATACAAAAAACAAAACCCATATACTTAATATAGACATATACATATAAGTAAATGATGCAAAACACAACTTCAACATATATATATATATATATATATATGCACTCCCATAAAATATATAAAACACACTCCTATAACTTCCTACTAGCTATGATGAATAGAAAGCAAAAATACTAAATGGATAATGCTAACAATAGTAATAGTAACAAGGCAGTAATAGTAAATAAATAGTAATAATACCAAAGTATTAGGACACATTCTATAGAAATATCATTGGAAAGCCCCAAAAGTGAACCTTTCAAAAGACAGAGTTCCGGATCCTAAATAAAAAAGCTAATTAATTAAAATGCAATGAATAAATAGTAAAGTAAATAAATAAAAATATATAATTGGTGTTATCAAATATATAGTAAAATCTATATTACCATAAAAATATATAGTAAAAGTTTGTATTTTGTATGTATTTATTTAGCACTGACCCCAAAAGTGAAAATGTGTTAAAAGGGTAGAAACTACATGTGTTTTCTTTTATAGTACGCACTGATCTGTTCTCCTTCATGCAGGCTAAAGTCCCATATTTATTGCTGCCTCTGGCATCTGTTCCTCTCGTACCTAATTCCGGTCTCCTACTGCAGTGACATGGCATGTGGACTGAGTGCCTCCAATCTCTCCGGAGCCACGGACTATGGAGATATCCTGATTGGGGCTTTGCTGCCTTTCCATATCGATAAACTGTACAAGAAATTTATGTTTACAGAGGCCCCTTCACAGGACACCTGCTCAATGTAAGGTCTTATTGTACAAAATGTTATTCCACAAGAAAAAATAAGACGCCAACCAATATAGCTATAGTTAAGGGACAAGTGGAGTAACCCAGTCCATTAAACTCTTAATCAAGATGTATTATGAATATTCTCACCTTGGGTTTGCATTTGCCCTATACAGGGCTGTATTTACTTTCAGGGTTGCAAATGGGTTCTGAATTGGTGAATGATAGTGGTTTCCACCAATGTCATTTATTTTCTCTTATTGGGTCTATTTACCTCCAAGCTGGTGGTGGTGGTGAGGAAACACATTTGACATTTGAAAATCTATTATGCATTTGTTCAGGATCTGGGGGAAAAATGTTTTTTAAACTGTGGGATTTTATACTGTACCTACCTCTTATGGGAACATATATAGGCATGACCTATAATGCCATGGTTTACCTTTACCTTCTTTTTTCCCAGTCTTCCCCTTTATTAACCATTATCTTCTCTATCCCCATGTCCTCTGGCTCTAATCCTTTCTGGTCTTTTCCGATCCCATCATCTTCTTTCATTCAATCCTTTCACGCTTTATCCTCTCTTACCTTCACAACATGTACTTTTCCTGGCCTTATTTCTCCTCTTCACATCTACTGTCCCAGCCTAGCCTTTTCCTTTCCTTTTCTATTTTTCCTCCTCTTATCTTCACCCCTCTCCTGTGGATGTATTTTTGGATGTCTAGATTTTGTAGATTAGGAACCAACATCTACTTTACAAATCACATATTCAATCCTGTTACCTCACCATCCAGATTCCTCCTCGAAATGTTTCAGAATTTCCAAGCCATGAGGTTTGCTTTAGAAGAAATCAATGGAAATCCAGATCTTCTCCCCAATGTTACGCTTGGATTTATTGCTTTTGACTCATGTGCTGCTTTACGGAAAGAGCTAGAAGGAACTCTGTGGATGTTAACGGGCCAGGTTAAACCAATACCTAATTATAGTTGCCGTAAAAAGCCACATCTGGCCGCTGTCCTTGGTCATGCAATGTCTGCGTCTTCTATTCTAATGGCTCATATTCTGGGGCTTTACAGGTTCCCACAGGTAAGTGAAACATTCTAAGTAGAGGTAGAGTGGATGAACATTATGGGTGATATTGTTGTCAATGTTTAGGTGGATGCCATGAAATTGAAAGCCATTGGTCCTAATCATTTCCAGGTATGGTTCTCAAGTTTTGGCATAGTTAGGCTTCCATTTTTAGTCCTTTAAAAGCAACTTTAGCAGTGATATATTAGCAAGTTTTAAATAAAGTTTGAAACTCTAGCCACTTTTTGCAACTGTTTGTAGCCTCCATTAGAGAATGTTACTGGTATTTGCTTCTGGTGATAAATGAATTTATCCTAATGGGGTCAATTATATCAGTAAAAGCTTCTCTAAGGTACCAACCTTTCCTTATCTTATTATTTCCTAAAAAGTTGTCTAGAGCTGGGCCAGAGGTCATTGTTGCATAAATGTCAAGGCCGAATTTGACAGGGTCACCATGTGTGGTAAACTGGCCATTAAATCCCTGACTAATTATTTTTTATACATCATTTTTAATGAAATATTTTCATTTTTATGGACATATTTTTGGTTTGCTGTTTTATTAAAATAAAAACAACTCTATGCAAGTGCAACTATAACTGATAGGCAAACTATACTATAGATAGTCCTGCAGGTAAACAGTGACCATTTTTACATTTACCCTTGGAGCTTCCAGCCTGCATGTTATCACTAGGTCAGAACTAACATACTGATCAAATGGCTGGGAAACATTTTGAGTGGTTTCCAATGGTCAGTGGCGACTCTGTGAGTCACAGACGGTACTGAGAATCATTAATTGCACAATTGTCATCAGTTAGTTTGCAAATTGTAGAGCATGTTTTAATGTATCTTCTTCATGGGGCATCATGGACAGCAATAATACAGACTATAGGTGGGAAGGGGTTCAAGGCTACAGGAGATAGGTTACTACCGGGTTTCAGGAGAGGTCCAGGATCCTGTCATTGCTACATCTTAGGAAGCTTCCATCTTTGACCCAGACTCCACAGTTAACTTCTGCTTCCATGGAGATCTTCTTCAGCCATTGGATGGTACTTCATGTATACAAGTACAAGTGAATACCAGGATTTCCTCCAAGGAAAAATATTGTATAGTGACGACCTTAATGATTGATGATGTTAAAAACATAAATGATTTACTTATCTCTGCAATATTTTACAGATCAGTCATTTTTCCACCAGCTCCCTGTTGAGTGATCACACCCAATTCCCATCTTTCTTCAGGACTGTCCCCAGTGATACATTCCAGTCAAAAGGCCTAGCCCAACTCATCCTACATTTTGCATGGACTTGGGTGGGGTTGGTTGCTTTAGGAAATGACTATGGTCTTGAAGGAGTAAAAGTTGTTAAAGAGGAGCTTCTCAAAGCCGGTGCCTGTGTAGCCTTTACAGAGTTCATTATAGCCAATAGTGAAAACCGGAACATACCTCATATCACTAAGGTCATAAAAGAGTCAACGGCTAGGGTCATACTTGTGTTTGCTAATGATCTCTACTTTTCTCTCCTTGTGGATGAAATGTTAAAGCAAAATGTCCTTGAGAAAATTTTTGTGGCCAGCGAGGCTTGGTCTACCTCAACTATTTTGGGGGTAGAGAAATATTCTTCACTATTGGCTGGTTCTATTGGATTTGCCTTCTACAGCTCTGATATTCCTGGCTTCAAAGAATTTGTGACCAATATTCAGCCTCTGCCTCTTAAAAGTCACGGCAAAAGTTTGAATCAGATTTTCTGGGAACAAATTTTTGGATGCAGATTTTTGGACCCAATGAGCCTTTCTCAATCATGGAATAATTCTACAAAATTATGTACAGGCTTGGAGGATCTAAGTACCGTAGATAATGTTTACACTGATATGTCCAATCTGAGAGGTTCTTTTAGCATCTACACTTCAGTTCATGTTATTGGCAAAGCTCTTCATGACTTGCGCACTTGTCAGGAAAGCCCATTCTATAACAGAAGCTGTGCAAACATTTGGAACTTCAAACCATGGCAGGTGAGAATATGTATTTAATTTTTTAAAATGACATCCTGTTCGCTAAACTACATGGGTGGGGGGGGGGGGGGGGGGGGGATTATTCGTCTGTGAAAGATGGGCTCTGTGCATGGTTTAAGGGCTGCCTGGTGTTCACTAAGGACCCTTTTTTAATATTTTATTTTTTGAGGACAAAAAGAACAGTGAAAAGAAAACATGTTTTAACATACATATAACAAAGTCAAAGGTTCGGAATACATTTAAAAAGAGTATGAAACTACTACAATTTTAGAAAGGCTAGAACATCCTCCATATTCACCGGATTTGGCACCTTGGGAACTTTTTTCCTTTTCCTATATTTAAATCTGTGATTAAAGGAACGAGCTTTGAGTTAATGGGTGTAAAAAAAACATCAGATATCTTGAAACAACTGGCAAAAACTGATCTGCTCCACTCCGTCCACCAGTGGAAAACAAGACGGCATTGGTGCCCAATTGTGAATACAGAAAATAATGCAGGGGACAAGCACTAGAATTATCATATACATAAATAAAAGTCAGTTATTATATCAGTCTCGTTATTTAATAGATGAACATTGTATCACACCAAGAAGCCCTATCATTTTGTTGCCCTTGGATTTGAACTATTAATGAACACTAACAAAAGATCAAAAAATAGGTTAGAGATTAACTCGCATCTAGTGTTAAGTCAGAGAGTAAAGTGTCAAATAAATAAATAATAACATGAAAAAATACAATAGGAAGAAAACTTGTGGTATAACTAATGTTGAATTCATAACAGAATACCAAAGTGGAGCTAACCCTTTCCTCATGCACTGAGATGACTGGGGTAACTCCAAAGCCACCCCAAACCCTTACTCCGCCCTTTGCTGACCAGCCCATTTTCCTCAATAACACACTTACACCAAATATTGGAACACATTGGGTGGAACAGCCGTTCTTTATTATCACAAATTCTTTACTTATTAACCAACATTTTCACTTTATTTTTACATTACACACATAACAAAAACTTATCAATTTAACCACAACTTGTCCAAACCCTATTTAACCACATGAACTTCTTTACTGCTGTTCCGAAAGGCTTCCAAACAACTCCAAAGCCCAATATTTTTGGCTCCCAGCAGCTGCAACCCTATTTCAAGTGCTAATATCAGCCATTCACAGCTCCCTACTGATCCTAGACAGAATTGCCTATTTACCACCCCTTTTAAACTCAGAGGACCGCCATACCACAGATGGGTTCCCCACACAACACACAGCACTTCCCAAACCCTTGCCTTCCAGAAACCCAGCTGCCAACCATCACCAACTCTGTAACCTACCTCCCCAACCAGACACAAGGGGCAGGCGAGTAGGAAACTTTTTCCCTACAGCCTAAACTGTTTTTTCCCTCCCCTTGGCCTGCCCTTTTCACACCTCCTTGACCCTTCCCAACCACTTTGCACTGCCCAATCCTCTCACCACCCCCCCTTTCCAGATGCTTCCTGAACCTTTACCTTGTCAGGAGGCTCTGGGCCGCTGTCATGCAGGTCCCACGCCTACACTTGCCACCTCCTTTTGGCTCCAGGCCTATTTTAAGGTTCCATATTATGAGTTTATAGGGTACCTTACCCAAATCTATCAAATATGTGTTGTTTTTTTTTTTCCCCTTGCAAAGATTCTGCAGAAAGTAATGGGGGCATTCAATACTTGAATTGAATACTTGCCCTTCCCATTCCTTGCAGTGGTTGCTTACTGAAGGAAGTAAAAGCTTGTGCAAGGAATCAGAGCAGAAGCAAGTATTGCACATGCCCAAAGGAGTCAAATACCTGCAGCAGTTAAGTACCAGAATGACAGTTTAACATCTCATCTTATCACCCAACTAATGACCCTGTGCCCACTTTTGGTGGATATCTTGCTACATTATATACTATGAATAAATAATGTTTCATTTGGTGATTTTGATTTGGAATAACAAATTTGAGTACAGATATCAAGCCAACAACTAAAAAATTACAAACATACCAAAATCATTCATTATTATGATATTTCTTATATCACCCAGCTGAAGCATTACATCCAGAATGTACATGTCGAGCTTAAAAATGGAAGGGAAGTCTTCTTTGATAAAAATGGGGACCTTCCAGCAGTATACGACATTGTGAATTGGCAGCTGGGACCCAATGGAGTCATAAAGAAGGTAAAAGTAGGAAGCTATGACACATCAGCCACCAATGGAGACATCTTTACTATTAACATAAGTGCAATAATATGGCCTACAGGAAAAGGAAAGGTATGACATTGATATTAGCATTATTTTCAGGATATAACCATACTTAAGAAATATTAACATTTATTTTTGTATTTTTTGTCTTAAGATCCCTACGTCGGTATGTAGTGAGAGTTGTTCTCCAGGTTCTAGAAGAGTTGTTAGACGAGGAGAACCTATATGTTGCTTTGACTGTGTGCCCTGTCCATACGGAGAATTTTCTAACAGAACGGGTGAGTATATTCATGGCAACCATTTATTTTTCATTTTTGACAATCTTTTGATTTGCCCTCCAACCTTTTTCTATTCCATCCATTTTTTTTTCTAGTTATATATGTTACTGTACATAATAATTTGCAAACTTTTTTTGTCTTTTTGTTTTGTGTTTCCTATTCAGAATTGAATGACTGCTATAAATGCCCTTGGGACTTGTGGCCTAATTCTGAAAAAACTAAATGCATCCCAAAAAAGACCGAGTACCTTTCCTACGATGGATCATTAGGTGTCTCATTGACCGCTTCTGGTGTTTCCTCATCCTTGATGACGGTTTTTATCTTGTGTCTGTTCTTTCGCTACAGATATACACCTATCATCAAAGCCAACAACTATTCTTTAAGTTGCATTCTTCTTATATCTATATCTCTCTGCTTTCTCTGTTCCTTAAATTTCATCGGGTATCCCCAAAGTCTTAAATGTTTGGTAAGACAGGTAGTTTTTGGAATGGTTTTTGCAGTCTGCATTTCAGCTGTCTTGGCAAAAACCATAATGGTTGTCCTTGCCTTCATGGCCACCAAACCTAATAGTAGACTCAGAAGATGGGCAAGTCCAAAGGTGTCCTATCTGATTATTTTTACTTGCTCTGTAATGCAGTTATTGTTATGCATTTTGTGGTTGACTCTGGCTCCTCCATTTTCTGAATACAACACACAAACCCAACCAGATGTCATCATAGTTGAGTGCAATGAAGGTTCACCAAGTGCCTTTTGGTTCATGTTAGGTTATCTTGGTTTTCTATCATCAGTCAGTTTCATTGTAGCCTTTTTGGCTCGCACTCTCCCTGATAGCTTCAATGAAGCCAAGTTTATCACTTTTAGCATGTTGGCCTTCCTAAGTGTCTGGCTATCCTACATCCCAGCTACCCTTAGCGCTTGGGGACAATATGTAGTAGCCATGGAGGTCTTTGCCATCTTATCATCAAGCTGGGCCCTTGTGTTCTGTATGTTTCTTCCAAAATGTTTCATCATATTGTTTAGACCTTACATGAACTCGAAGGAGTATCTCATGGGCAAAGAAAGACTAGGGGCAAAATAACAGTTACAAAGCCACATATTACCAAATATAACTGCATGGACAAAACTGACGCGGGCTATTGACATGCCACCCAGCAGTACAAAATGAACAATTCTAAAATCATATTAACTGGTATTGGACCAGAAATAATAAGCACACTTATATTTATTTATCAGAATCATGGTTCAGCTAGTAGTAGATAGGCACCTTAAGCTAGATTGTTCTGTAACATTACCAATGTTTCACCACTTACCCAGCACTTATGCCCTCATGGATGCATCAGTCAATCTTATCAACAACATATAATTCAATATGTTTTGACTGCTTTGGATATACTTCTCAAGAATATCCATTTGATGTATGTAATGAATTAAATTGATGGTTCCCTCTCAGAATCCTTAAAAAAGGGTAACATCCCCCGGGTATCATCAATGTTTTATTTATATGTTTATTCCTAAAGAAGTTATTATAAATCTAGCCAATGTTTCAGGTTTCCTTCCTCAAGGATAACACCCACCCCTTCAATTAAAGACATCTGTTTAATGCCATTATCACACCAAGTGGCACAATACATGATTGCAAAACGTAAACTCCTAATCATTCTATGTATAGGACACCACAGAGCACTTTTATAAAGTAGTGAATGTGACCATCGTCAAAAATTAACTGCTGGTAAATCAGCTGCTATTAAACATGAGCCAAAAAGACCCCCTTAAAGTGGAACCCAGTCTGTTGGTGGGTGGTGACCTTCTGCCATAATCAGCAAGTATGCACAGCATTATGGCACATACTAACTTATGTGCAGCTGCCAGGCAGCAATGACAACTCCAAGACCTGTCATCCTATGAAGGCGCCATCCTAATGCCAGATCCATGGCCGACATCCATGAAGATGGCATTCCTTTTCATTAATTGGATGGCGTAACCCCTGTTAATTTTCAGGAGTTACATTGTCCCCAGTGGCTAAGCTCTACTCTACAAGGTGCATGCACTGTACAGTTTACACCAGAAGCCAGGGAGTTAGTTATTTGACAGTCAGTTAGTACTACCTCCTGATGGTTTATTGTTTTTTGGCAAGCTTTAAGTGAATGTTTTGTAAATGTGCTTTAATTTATGATTCTTTTACCTGCCATGGCAAGGATTGAAGTGAAAATCTATGTAGAGGTGCCACAGTTCCTTCATAGAAGACAGTTCACTAATGGACCTCCAGACTGCTTATATATGTTACAGACTTTAGTGAAAAAAATAATTCTCATTGTCCTGGCTTTGTTCTCTTCCAGTTTGGAATACTGGGTGTTCACATGTATCTTAGGGTGCTTTCTTTCTTCCTGCTGCCCCTGATATTGCTTATTTTACATTTTAATTGACTCTTTTTCCCCGCCCAGCAGTATTCCTGAGTGTGGCTCGGGGTGAATGCTATGTACCAAATGTGGTAACTCCGAGCCACACTCTAGGTAGCATAGAATAAATCCTACCTGCTCCCCACAATTCAGCGACATCCTCCAGCGATCCCATGCCGACTTTTGCATCGCATTCTCAGCTTGATCGATGTGATGCATGAAGCGTCGGTACACTGGGAAGGCGTGGCCTGGCGGGAAATTTCAAAGC
Source organism: Pyxicephalus adspersus (assembly GCF_032062135.1). NCBI lineage: Eukaryota > Metazoa > Chordata > Amphibia > Anura > Pyxicephalidae > Pyxicephalus > Pyxicephalus adspersus. The sequence goes on from NC_092859.1 coordinate 6,534,064, forward strand.
AGATTACATTGTAATCTTCTTTTAACACATTGATCACAGTGATACAGTTATAAAAGATAAATCTAAATAATAAATCCAAAAGTTTATGTTTTAGTGCATTCAGCAGCTTTGTCCAGTGCCCTGCTTTACTGTTTGTCCACTACTAGCCCTGACTTTGGTCTGACCTTTGCCTGAACTTTTCCTTACCTTTTCCTCATTTCCTCATTTGAACACTTGTCTCTGGCCTTGAACGTCCCTGACTTCTTACTGGAAACATCCATGGATTTCAAAAGGCTTCTCGCCAGCGCAATAGCTGTTTTCGAACAGCTAGAAAGCAGCGATAGTGATTTAGAATCACACATGGAATCGAGCAATTGTGATTCACCAGGAAACCTTTCATCAGACAGTAGCACTGAAAGTGAACACAGTGACGAATCAGAGATTGAGGTCAGTGATATGCGCACTTGGTGCTCTATTGACCTTTGGTAAGACTCAGGCAGTGCCCCCAGGATTCCTATTTACTGGAGCACCTGGTGTGAAAATAGATGCTGAACGCGACAACCCCTTGGCATACCTACAACTTTTTCTGACCTATGAGGTTATTGAAAAAATAGATGCTAAGACAAACAAGTATACTGCACAACAATTAGGTGCTCCACAACTGAGGTTTGCAAGAGGATGAAAGTGTGAACCAGAGATCAAAGATGACATTTGGCTAATTCTGGGTTTAGTGATACTTCAGGGAGTGGTGGGCAAACCCCTTCAGAAGTGGTATTGGTCTACTAATAAAATACTTCCTACTCCATTCTTTGGCACAGTCGTGTCAGAGAACAGATTCAACCTGATCATGAAATATTTACACTTCGCAAACAACAAAGGATTTGATGAAACTACTCATCCTGCACCAAAACTCAAGAAAATTTGAGAAGTATCTCAAATTATTTTAAAAAATTTCCAACAGACCTATGTGCCAGAAAGAGACATCGCCATAGATGAAAGTCTAATGGCCTACAAGGGGAGGCTCAGCTGGGTGCAATACATTGCATCAAAGAGTGCACGATTTGGCATAAAATCCTACATGCTGTGTGAATCGTCAACTGGCTACATATGGAATTCAGTCCTATACACTGGAAAAGGAACAAAATTCAATCCGAAATACAGAAATTTTGGAATGTCAACATCTTCTGTTCTCTCACTAATTGAGCCATTGGTAAATCAGGGCTATTGTGTCACAACAGACAACTTTTATACTTCTCCTGAACTTTATGAGTTTCTTCTGCAACACAGAACAGATGTGTATGGAACTGTTAGGGCTAACCGGCACAACATGCCATCAATGCTTGCAAAAAGGAAGCTGAAGACAGGAGAAATGGTTGCCTGGCAGAAAGGCAAAATGATGGCCCTGCAATGGCGTGACAAGAAAGATGTGTGCCTAATGAGTATAGTCCATAATGCCTCCAGTGGTATGGTATGAACAAAAGGTGGGAAAGAAATAATGAAGCCACAAGTACTGATAGACTACAATAACACCATGGGAGGTGTCACAGGGCTGATCAAGCAATGACATTCTACCCAGCAATGAGGAACCAGCAAAGGAAGTACTACAAGAAGATCGTCGGGCATCTTGTTGAGCCATGCTTGTGGAATGCCTACATTCTCCTCACACAAATAAAGTGACAGACCTGTCAGTCATTCTGACTTCATTTGGAAAGTTTTGAATGCATTGTCATGAACCACCAAACACTATCAATGGCTGTGAATAGACCTGGACGTCGTGCTGTTGCAGTTGTCAACCTGGAACGCCTGACTGATTGTCACTTTACGGACTACATGCCACTAACTGAGAAAAAGCCAGCACCTACAAGGATGTGCCTGGTTTGTTGCTCGAAGAGAGAGGAAGATCAGAAAGGAAACCAGGTTCTACTGTACCAATTGTGACGTCGGACTTTGTGCAGTCCCATGTTTCAAAATTTATTATACCCAGTATGTCTACTAGACCAATAAGTGTCTTTTAATTTATTAATAATACCGCACCCTTGTTTAGACAAATTTCAGTGTTTTTTGATTTGATTAACCCCCCTGGCAGTATTCCTGAATGTGGCTCGGGGGGAATTTTATGTACCAAAAGCGGTAACCCCCTGGCCACGATTGGGGTGGCATAAAAAAAATCCTTCCTTCCCCCCACGATCCTCCAGCAAACCCCGTCCGGCTTCTGCATCACATCCTTGGCTTGATTGATGTAATGCGTGAAGCGTCAGTATGCTGGGAAGGCGTGGCCTGGCAGGAAATGTAAAAACAGATTACATTGTAATCTGCTTTTAAAACATTGATCACAGTGATAAAGTTATAAAGAAAAAAAATCCAAATAATAAATATTAAATCCAAAAGTTTATCTATTATTGTCCCTTTGTTTGGACAAATTTAAAAAATGTTTTTTGAATAAAATTATTAAATTTATTATTTTTTATAATTATTATTTATAATTATTTATTATAATATCATTTATGATTTGTGTTTTAAACTTGATCATACCCAGGAGTTATTTCTAAGAATTACAGGCCTAAAATATTAACCAACAAATTTCCACGCAAAACAATGTACCACTTTTGACATAAGAATACTGACATAGTTAGACCGCCAGGGAGGTCAAATTAATACATTAAATTTATTGGTATTAGAATTTTTCATTCTTTATTATAATTATTTTTCATAATTATTTATTATAATATAATTTATGATTTGTGTTTTAAACTTTATCATACCCAGGAGTTATTCCCAAGAATTACAGGCCTAAAATATTAACCAACAAATTTCCACGCAAAACAATGTAACGCTTTTGACATAAAAATACTGACATAGTTAGACCGCCAGGGAGGTTAAATTAATAAATTAAATTTATTGTTATTGGATTATTTAATTCTTTATTATAAATATTATTTATAATTATTTTTTATATTATAATTTATTATTTGTTTTTCAAATGTTATCATACCCGGGAGTTATTCCTAAGAATTAGAGGCATACAATATTAAACAACAAATTTCTATACAAAACAATGTACCGCTTTTGACCTAAAAATACTGATATAATTAGCCAGGGAGGTTAATTCTCATTTCCAATATTGTATATTAGTACTTTCTATCACAATTTTTAATTTGTACAGTAGAAGTCATATCAATATATTTTTATAAGACAATGCTTGTTGTAACACACTGAATAATGCTTTAAATAGAAATGTAAAACAAACAAAACCAAAGACTATCTATTTAATGTAATAAACTTGGACTCAACACATTAAATGAGGTAGAATCTATTTGTGGTATTGATTGTCTGAATAAATTATTTATAGTAATTATCGTATTTGTCAGTATTCATTGTGTTAGTTTTATTGTTAACACAAAAATGTTAAAATTTCCAACAAAATCATACAGACAGTATGTCAATTTTTGACACCAGTCTCATAACTCCTGAAAAAGCAGACTCTGCAAAACATGTTGAAAATTGAGACCGGACACAAACTGCCTGCATATATGTTAAAAATGAATAATTTGTATTTGTTTTTTTTTAACAAATAAATTATGATTTTAATATAAAGAATGTAACTGAGAGGTGCCTAAATAGTCCATTTGAAATGTCATGAAAAGTGATGTGGATAAATTGGATGTGACAACAGCAAACACACAAATGTCCTAGATAAAAAATAAAGGTACATAATAATTTATTTATTGATATATGTCTCAGTTTTGACACTAAGCATAGAGTAAGGTATCATTTATTACAAAAATACCTTCATGTGGCAGTGTCGCCATACATGTATACAAGGAAAGCAAATATGTAATATCTTGGAAAAATGTATAAACAAATATTATTAACAAATAAAAATTTCAAATAAGTTAAATATTTTTTATAGTTGGGTGAGTCCAATAGTATACATGACACTTAATGGTTATAGCCAGACACATTGTAGTTTGACTCTACATTACTTGCTGCTTTGGCCCATAATATTAATAAGTAATTAGGAGATCCCCAAGCCACCAGCTACCACTAGCATATCTCAAGATAGATTTCATGTTATCTCTTTCCTAGCTTGTGTTCTGTACTCTCTGTTTCCCCAGGAGATACTGTTTAGTGTTCTGTTCAGGTCGAAATATTATGATGAAGCATTTAGGGAGGAACATACAGATGACAAGGGCCCAGGTTGAAAATATTATAGCAAAGATCTCCATGGCAATTGTATATTTCCCCCGAGCACTTAGAGAAGCTGGGATATAGGACATCCAAACACTGAGGAAGGCCAACATGCTAAAAGTAATGAATTTAGCCTCATTGAAACTATCCGGGAGTCTTCTGGCCAAGAAGGCAACAATGAAGCTGATGGTGGCCAAGAGGAAAAGATAACCGACCATGCACCAGAAGGCAATTGGGGAGCCCTCATTGCATCCCACAGTGATAAATCCTGGAGAGATGTCAATGTTGTTTTCTGGGAAAGGAGGTGCAAGTGAAATCCATGCAGTGCATAAAATAAACTGCAAGAGAGAGCATCCAAGGATTATTGTGTAGGACACTTGAGGTTTTGCCCATTTTTTTAGGCTACTACCTGGTTTGGTGGCAACAAAAGCGATAACCACCATAACAGTTTTGGCTAAAACACAGGAAATGCAAAGAGTAAAAACCATGCCAAAGGCAACCTGGCGAATGAAACATGTTTTAGATTGAGGATAAGCAATAAACATCAAAGAGGACAAGAAACAAAGAGAAATACACACCAAAAGTAGACAGCTCAGTGTGTAGTTATTGGCTTTTACAATGGGAGTATTCTTCTTTTTAAGGTAGAGGCCTAAAATGGACAAAGTTATTGTGAATGAGGTGACAGAGGAACCAGTTAGCGTGGCACCAAGTGGTTCCTCAAAGGAAAGAAACTCAAAGGTCTTTGGAAGGCACTTGTCTCTTCTTTGATTTGGCCACATGTCCCATGGGCATTTGTAACAGTCAACGGCATCTAATTAAAAACAAAGTAGCAAAAAAGTTTATTTGTATGATGGACTCAAACCAGTCCTATGCAGACTTTCTAACAATCACCATTGTCTAACTAAGAAAAAAAAATAGAAAATTGGCTTTAATATGTCTGCATATGTGAGAACAGGTACATTTAACTTTTTAGGTGGGCAAAAAAAGGTATTTATGAATTACATCTCTCCAAAATGTTTCCCAGTTTGTCTTTTTTTAAAATTTGCATATATAGCAAAGTAACTTGAAATCAATAAACTTCTTACTTTCTTTTTGGGCTAACAGCACTTTGACCTGCTGCACTAAAGTCCCAAGACCTCAAGCCTCCCTAATTTGTAGTACTAGACTACAAAACAGAATCTCCATTACACTGAGGAGAAATATTCTCTAAAACTACAAATATGCCACTGAAGTTAAGAAAGCTACACGAAGCTGTACAGAGAACACTACACACTCCATAATTTTTGGAACCTCTTACCAGTTTCATTGGAGATTTCTCCAGACGGACAGGGTACACACTGATAGCAGCAGACAGGTTGTCCTCTAATTTCAGCCTTTCTCATACCTGGAGGACAACTCTCACTGCAGATGGACAAAGGAACCTTGCACAAAAAAAAAAATCAGATATTGTGTTTGGTTATTTTCAGCAGAATTCTAAATGATACAGCAGGTTTACCAGCTTAAAAACCACCAGTCTTCAATGAAAAGGCACTTTGACACCTTAGGGCAGTGTTATTACCCCATGGATCCCTAGGGTTCCTCCAGAGGTTGCAAGGGGTTTATTGAGTTGTACCTCTGAGGTAATTTTACCAAAGATTATCTGTAAGGTGACATTCTTTCCAATGGCCAGCAATGTAAAATACATTCTTCCCACTGACCACCACACTAATATACTGTGAGATGTGGATATAGTATTCATAGTGGGGGTTCAGTGAAGACCTAAAAGTTATTTTAAGTTATGTTAAAAAAACTGCATTGGGGTTTAATAAAGCTGAAAGTCTGAAGAATAGATGAAAGGCTAGTAGAAAATTAGGACAGAAGAGTTAGGATGTGAAGTCGGTGTGCAATGGGTTGAGGTTTTACCTCATTGGTGCTGAAGGTTTAGAGGAGCCCCAAAGTGGAACCAAAGTACTGGTATTCTATAGGAAATCTGGAACTTTAGTACCTCCTTGAATCTCTTCTCTATTTCATCTCAGACCCTAGAGTCATTCCTCTTGTTTGGGTCTAACTGGCTCTCATTTCAGAATTTGCAGATTTTTCCAACCTCCCACTTCAAATTAAAGGTTAGTACACAAGGAAAATGAAAATAACTCCATATCTTGATTAGATTAGGTTTTTTTGGCAAAAGAATGGTTGAAATTGTGACCAAATGGGTGGAATATTTGTTAGTATAGTGATGGGACTTGGCCAAATGTTGGTGGATATTTCTAGGAGAAGCTCATGGAAGATGTACAAGTGTTGTCAGTTCTGGTACTATCCTTGAGGTAGTATAGTTTTGCTGGTGGCAGGGGCTATTTTAGTCCTTTAGTTTATTCATTCTTTACCTCTCCAATAATATGGTCGCCCAAGGACTCCCTCCAAGTAACATTTACTTCAATTCTTCTACGACCAATTTATAGCCTATATTGTGCAGTCTATTTAGGCACGTATGCTTTGAAAAATAGGAACCTGAATTAATTAATCCATTAGTCAAGGTCATTTTTGGATGGACTGACCCATCCAAACTTTTAAAGCATACATATAGTATATCCAAAACAGTTTACAATTTACCTTGGAATAAATAACCCAAGTCATGCTTGGGAGGTTAAATTAGAAGTCTTTGAATACCCCCCAAGGACAAAGAAAATTAAAAACATTTGATCTGATCCAACTGATTAACTCAACATAAAATTTCTATTTTTTCTTGGCCATTATAAGTTGAACCACCTATAAAGTCCCTATCTTAAAAAAAGAGGGTTTAAAGGGCTGGGAAATAGTGGTATTTTACATCTCATGTATAAAATTCCAGTCCAATGTCCAATGGAATTTATTTTATTTATTTATTTATTTTATTGCTACAAAAAGACATCATTGCATTAAGGCCCTTTGGAAATAGAGTCCTTGGATACTTAGCTAGTTATATCTCCCCCAATATTTGCCCACCCATTCCCACAAGCTGTTTCCAAAAGTAATTCCCCCCAGTTATTGACCCAGTTATTTTACAATAGGCATCTGTATGTCAATGTATAACCCAGTATGATAGTTTACAAGTTTTTGTTTGAATGTAACCCTTTTCTACAGTTCCACATTAAGTATTCTTCTAGTACCTGGTCCTCTGAGGATGTCCACATTATTGCACTACTGTTGATTGTCAGGAAGTTTCCATAAGTGGATGCAGTATCATAACTTCCAACCTTGACATGCTTAATGCGTCCGTCAGCACGTCTTTGCAAGTTGACAATATCATAAACTGCAGGGAGATCCCCATTTTTGTCAAAGAAGACTTCTCTGCCATCTTTTAGTCTTAATCGGACATTCTGTACATAGTGGGTCAGCTGTAGGGATAAAGTCAGTAGAAGATTACACCACACTTTTACTGTTATAGGGCTGTATTGGGTCAGAGTAACAGTGAATATACTAACATCTGACAGTACAGAAATCTGTACTCCTAGTACTGCCATAGTGTGTTCTTAGCACTTAGATGAACTTGGAAGGTTTCCAAAGGATGTTTCTAAAGAAGAGTAAAGCAATCAATGCCAGTGTTTTGGGAATTATTTTTTTTTGCATAATTGTTTTACTTGTTATACATCAAGGCTCATTGCTCCTCTGCAACTGGTCATTAGATTGGCTTTGTTAATCCCAAGGAAGTGATAATTTCTGGCCTTGGTCACGTGCCAGGGATCACCAACACAGGGGAGCATATCATATATATCCTGCAATATACTCAGAAGTGCAAAGTAGTTTAGGTAGTTGCAGAGGAGAAACAAAGGACGTGATTTATTAAAGCTCTCCAAGACTGATGAAGATAGACTATCAAGGAGACCACCCAGGTTCTACCATGGCAGTCCATTGTCACCAGTCTTGGGTAGCTTTAAAATATCAGACTCAAAGTATAAGGGAAGTAGGCTAGGCAAATATAAAAGCATTGGGCAAGGTGTCAGTGTTCTGGGCCTAAATGTTCCTTAACCATCTCCCCACTGTTAGGCTTAGAGATTTACCACATGTGCCCCTAAATTCCAGGCTGAGTGATGCCCCACTTTACCCAGCCCTTTGCTTCCAGTCAAAAACAAAAAAGAACACCATACAGGGTATGACGTGTCAGCATCTATACCTAACCTATGCTATTACTTGATGCGTAGGTTCCTAACCCACCCAGAATCACTCACAGCCAAAAGAGGACACCTGTCTATATTGTGCATTACTGTGTATGATCAAAGCAAGGGGAGTTATATTGGCCACTCATAATACCTCTGCCTTCTCCTCACTAGTTGGGAATCAGCAGTGCAGCTTGGGACTGATAAAACATAGTGCATAGTGCATGCTGTGTACCTGCCTCCCATGTGTAATGAGTTGGAGAGGGTTAAGGACCAGGGGAACTACTGAAAATGGACTTTTGGGCAGGCAACCCTAAACAAGTTGCACAAAAACATATTTTACTCTTCCTGAAGCTATAAAAGTTGTGCTTGACATCTATACATAGCAATGAAAATAAGCTCTAGTACCTGCCAAGGTTTAAAATCATGAAGACTTGCACAAGTCCCGTTAAAAAATGGTCCCTTCTGGTTTTGGCATGAGTGAAGGTCATGCAAAGATTTAGCGACAACCTGAACAGATGTGTAAATATTGTATGAAGTTCTTAGGTTGGACACATCAGTGTAGGCATTCTCAACAGCTTCAAGGCTTTCATTCCCTGTACAAAGCCTGGTATTAGTCCAATCTGGATTTGTTTCCTCAAAAAACTTGCATTCAAAAGTTTTTTCCCAAAGTATCTTAGTAAACGTTTCTCCTGGAGGACGAGATGGGTGGACATTATTTAGGTATTCTCTAAATCCAGGCATTGTTGTGCTGTGAAAAGAAAAGCCAATAGACCCAGCAAGAATAGAAGAATACTTATCTTCTAAGATTATTGTTGAGATGCTCCAGGCTTCACTTGCTATAAAGACCTTTCCAGTGATGTTCATCTTCAGCATCTCATCCAGGAGGGGAATAAAATAGACATCAATTAAGAAAATTACTATAGCCGTTGCTGTAGACTGTTTGATGACCTTGGCGATGTGAGGGGCATTTTTGTCCTCCTGATTAAGAAGTATGATTTCAGAGAAGGCCACACAAGCTCCAGCCCGGAGGATTTCTTGCTTGATTATTTGAATTCCCTGTTGTCCATAATCATTTCCCAACGCCACCAAACCCACCCATGTCCAACCAAAATGTAGCACCAGCTGAGCCAAACCCTGAGACTGGAAAGAGTCACTGGGGACAGTCCGGAAAAAAGATGGGAACTTTGTGCGGTCACTTAAAAGAGCACTTGTTGCATAGTGGCTTATCTGAAAGGGTACAAAATCATACAAAAACATTTGGGGTGGTTTGCATATGAATTTTTGGAAAATGAAAATCCATTTACATATAAAATCAACAATACAACAAGCAGGCAATATGATATGAAAATCTCATGACCATTGTAGAACCATTGTTGAATGACAGCTTGGGAGGTATTTACTCACCTTCAGAATGGACTTTTTGGATCCATTTTTATTTTTCAGAACAACTCACATTCAAGACCTTTTATGTTTTTAATTTACTTGCTTTTTGGTTGAATTTAAGATTTTTTTAACCCAACTCTGGCAATGTGTCAATGCCTTTAATGCTTTTGACATAAAGCTTGAATCTCCGTATGAGAGAACAAATGGTTCCTAAGTTCTTTCTGCAGTAGTTATTCCCAACACCATAAAAGGGAGCTGTTGGAAAGAGATACCGTACTAACTGCTCATTTACTCCAGCATTGAATTTACCTTTCACTTTTTACATCTCCCTCTAGTGGTGGCCAAGGCTGAAACCCTCCTAAATGAAAAGTGTTTCTCAACTAAAGTTCCTCCATTTGGCTTTCTGAAAAGGTTGAATTTTTCACACTGACCATACTAATGTACAATGAGCTATGGATATAGTATTATATCAAAGGGTTCCCCCATGTTAAAGAGATCAAGAAAAGCTGCTCTATAAGAAACTTTATCTTAGGGGCAAGAAATGGACCCCATTCCACTTGACCTTTACAGATAGATAACCCTTTAAAAATATATTGGTTGTAAGATTTACATTCAATAGTATGTTATCTTTCTCAGTTAATTCTTTTAGTACCTTTAGTCCCTATGCTTTACAACACATTGATAAGGTGTTTACCTGACAGTATCTGTAAAGTCCTAAGATATGCGCCATCATAATAGAGTAGGTGGACATAGAGTGCCCAAGAATCGCTGCCACTGGCGGTCTTCCAAACCATGAATAATTTGGAATTGCCTGATTATCTTTTGTCAGCATGCCCAGTGTTGCCTCCAGCTCCCTTCGAAGCACAGAACAGGTGTCATAGGCATAGAACCCCAAGGTCATATTTGGGAGAAGATCAGGATTTGAATTAACTTCCTCCACTGCAAACCTCAATGCCTGGAACTGCTGGTAGTTTTCATAAATGAACCTGGAGGTTGTAAGAGAATTGTTGTAATATTACACAGATACCAATGCGAAGTGAAGAGGTTATTCTACATTTGCCACATATGTATTTTGGGGTGAAACACAGATTTGCAATGTCCGAGAGGTTACATTGAATAGGTTGAGGAATATCTAGGCTTTAGGTATAATGGTAAAGGGACAGAGCCAAGGCACAGTGATAAATAGACTATCCCGTACCTCAAATGGAAACACCAGTAAACATAAGTATGGGGAAAGCTTTTCAAGTTTTTCCATGTTTTAGGACCATCCTTTTGTATGTAAAGTACAAGCTGTAGAAACATTTTAAAATATTTCATATTTTATTGTTCCCTAGATTAAGACTAAACTTACCTCAAGATTTATATAGGTAAATGTTGGACTGTGTGTAATTGTATGGTGCTTTCCACATGTGTTAGCATACAACCTAATTCTTGGGACATTGTAAAGCCCTTGCAGATGTCATCTAGGGCCGACCATGGGGCCTCAAGATCACCCAAATTGAGATTATGCACCACTCAATTCCAACACCAAGCCTTGCCCAAACAATGAAATGCCAGATCATCAATATGAAGCAAAGGGCTTTGTAAACCCATTCCCAATGTTGGGTAAAATTGCCTTGGTCTTGGCCGAGGATCTACAGAGATCATGATATGCTTTAAAAAATATCCAAAGTACTGGTAGGTACCACAATGCTTTTGACCATTGTTAGTGTAAATGTTTTAGGACTTCTGGAACTAGTGGCCAATAAAATTATGATTAATGAGAAACAACACTCCTTCATTAGAAATTAAGGCCTTAGAAGAAAATGTATGTAACCAATTAGGGCAGACTGTGTGTGTTTCTGTTTTATAAGTTTACCTACCATTCCAGTTTTCTACTACCCAAGGGCAAACGTAACATGCTGTCCAGCTGTCAGACATCATAGCCAATTTTCACTTGGCTGAAGGGTTGACAGCTGTCATTGTCCAGTGGCCTACTATAACCATCAATGCAAAGTATAAAAATGTGAACTACAATGCGGAATGCCCAGATTCTGAAATGTAATTACGAGGTCAAAATAGACCACCACTATTCACTAGTCCTTGGATGTGGTGGCCCCATTAGTTTCCCTTTTTAGGTGACTTTTGCTTTTTTATCTAAACATTTGCTAGATTATCTATAGGGAAAAATGATTAATACCATACAATAGGACTAAAAGCATCCAAAACATGGGGTCAGTGTTCTATAACACAAAGAGAAAGCTCTAATAAAACAGAAATTACTGCAAAAAGGGACAATCGGTAACATTTCAGCAATCAGTCTCTTTAAACACTTCGCATGGTGATCAGTAGGAAGAATGTCTCTTACATGGCTGGCCATTGGGAAGAATGTCACACTTAAAGATAGCCAAAAAGATCATTGGTGTCACTTAAACTGATCTGAGTGTTTATTGCTCAAGGAACCCCCAGCAATGTCTGAAGGAACTGTAGAGTTCTATTGAACCCTGGTTGAGAAACACTGAATTTGTATGGGTTCTTTGTGTTGGTTTTATTACACATTTTGTTGTTCTTTCATAAATTTAATAAATGTTGGATTATAATCTGTCTTCTACCCAAGGAGGACCTTTTGTATGTATATATCTGCATTGTGAACATTGGAGCTGCATAAATACCAAAAATAATTTATGACAAGTACTCTCTTTCTCTGAACTTTGTATACAGAAGAACAAATAAGGTTTGAGCTAGAGCTCATGGTGGGGGTTGACTTTCTTGATTTCTACTAACTTAAGTAAAAGTTTGAGTAGAAAACAATTTTAAAGCTATCAAAAGATACAACAATTTTGGAGCCATCATTAGGTATTTAGTGGACTGTGTTCCATATGATCCCTGGTGCTTGTCCGGGCAATTGATGTAATATATACAGAAGGTAACACTTACAATGTACAGACATCCACCGGGGGCTTCTCTTTAAATGTTATTGATGGGGTGACTCTGTCGATGTGGAAGGGGGTCATGGCTCCAATCATTAGGTCACCAGCCTCAAAAATTAATGGAAGGCTTGAAAGACTCAGCTTGCATCCAACATGGCCGTGAGAGACTGGAATGAGATAGTGGATGGTCAGATGCCAAAAGGTCTTGTAAAGATGAGTCATGGTCCTAAAAGTCAAAAAAGATCAATGTTTGGTTAAATTGTATAATAATGCAGAATATGCACAGATAATTATCACTCTGCATCCTATAGTACATAATAATATATCACACATATTTATTATCTGTACTGGAAAGCATCTACATGGAAGTTGCAAATCTTTAGGTCATGGACCTCTCCTTATGGGATTTTTAAAGTAGCTCAATAAATTCTAACTTGAATTCATGTATAAAAAAGTGTCGTAATTTATTTAAAAAAACCAAAAAAAAAACAATAAATATTTAAAAACATATATGACATAAGCTGTTACTTTCACAATATTTCAACATAGTAACCATATCCTTAATAATAATATTGGCCTTTGCTTTCATTCTTTACACGTTTCACCAATAGGCTTGTTCAGAAGACGTTTTCAAAGGTGTTTCATGATTTGAGTTTTTCTTTTTTGAGGTTTTTTTTTTGAGTGTTTTATTTCTCCATTTCAAGTTATTAACCTCAATTGTCAATCCACATTTGTAATATTTTAATTGTGGTGCAACTCGACACAAACCCTATAAGGATCCAATCCCCTTTTTACATATTTTATATGGTGCAGTTAAAACACAATCCCAGGAGAATATACCATTTTACATTCACGCTATCATTATCACAAACAGGTCTTTGGCCTTAATGTCCTCAGGATCAGTTTGTACCTCTTTGTGTGCACTTCTCCTTTAACCTTAGCCTTTATCTCTGCAATTAAAAACACACGGACCTAGAAGAATCTTCACCATAGAATATTTTCTACACAACAGATTCACTGCTTTATGTTTTGAATATTCCCAGTGTCCCCATAGATTTCAAAGACATTACCTGAATAAGGAAATGCTTTATCACACAATTGTATTTTTAGTAGAAAATATACTTAAATAAAATAAAATATACTGATAGATCATTGGTGTCACTTAAAATGACCTGGGAGGCACAAACTACGAACCCCCAGCAACCTCTGGAGGAATCCTGGTTGAGAAATGCTGACTTAGAGTTACCATCTATTAAGATATTAATGATCATAGAATTATTCTTCTCACTCCTGCATGTCCAGTGATACCCCATATGTGTTGCACGTTTGATTGATATCCATGTGAGTCCTGGTGGAATCCATGAATATGTACAATTTCTTTTTAATTAATAAGATCTATATAAAAAAACAGTTAACCAATCACTGACATTAAAAACCCCCGGATCTGGAAGGTTATCCACAATTGTTGGATTTACTGCTTTATAAAAGGACCCCAATGTCTTATTAACTTTAATATTTCTATACATTTATAAGGTGGCCATTAGAATGATCTTCACTTATCCGATCACCAGATATCATTCCCCAGTTTGATGAACATCAATGGCTATAATAGAAATCAAATGTCTCAAACACTCTGATCACTTTTATAGTTTTATGAATAGGGTTAAAAAGCCCCTGTGGACTTTTTGTTGTTGGAGTTGACAAATGCAAATGCATTTCTGGCATAGATTGCAGACTTTCTGCCAGTAACCAGAGCAATACTTGGACAGGAGATTAAATGCTAAATTGGTTGCCCAAATAATGATCGGGAATAACCATCTTTGCATTCAATTCCCAGCCTGCGTACAGCACGGGATTACCTGCAAGATAAAGCAATTAATGGCAATTATGATCTCTCTTTGAACTCACCTAACTACAGTCATGTGTTGAAAGCAAGGATTGTAATTATATTCCGCACATTTCTCAGATGCTGATTTATGTCCCCCCCCTCACTATGCATTTTGATGTTTAGGTTGTCTTGCTTTGGCTGAGTTGCATTGGGTTGCTGGAGTGCCCAGAGAAAATTGTGCAAGTTGTGCAAGTTGCACTTTCAAAGACCCAACAAAGACCCAGCATCTGGTATGCGTTTTAAAATGAATAGCAATGGAATGCATGTGATGTGCATTGCAGGGTGCTATCTTAGTGTACTCATTTGTCTGAAATGGATGTAAAACACATAAAAAGTAAAAATGGAAACATATTAAAATGGACTCATCTTTAAACATAAAAGTGAGAACCAACCTAACATTGTAAAAGCAAGGATAAGTATGACAGGTCTGGAATTTGCACCTTAAATCAAACAAGCAATCCCATATTATATCCTGTCCTGGCAGATTGCAAATCCTATCCACTATTATTTTATTTTTGTCTGGTTTGAAGAATAAATTCCTACCTCATTGTGTCTGTCATTGTCATCTCATTGCGTCCTGTGTTTGTAGAACCATGGACAATTCTCCATTTTTATACTGGAAGCTGATCCCAGAGGTCTGTCCCTGGAGGGAACAACTTGCCGCTTTAACCTCTGTGTGATGCCTTGTGAGCCGTCTTTAATTGTCTCCCTCCATGCACCATCTATTCAAAGTGTTATTAGAAAGTTCATTACAAGGATGTGTAATCCCTAGGCACTGGAATCTTTTCAAGACTTTAAACTGCTGCTTTTACTATAATAAAATGTTATGATAGTGTCAGCAAAAGTTTACCTGGTCCCAGTCCGAAAGCCAAAGATGGGGGATATTTGGTGGCCGGATCTGGGGCAATGACAGGTGTGTTGTGCCAGTAATGGTCTCCTGGCTGAATTGGCTGAGCTGTATGCTATACCTATCATAGTATGCTGGGGATAAGGTTTCTATATACTGTATGGCTTCCTATATCCAGCCCTCGCCTTATTGACAGTGATAGTGCCCCGTATTCACTGACAGCTACAGTCAGGGCTAAGGTCAGCGATGGTCAGGCTTTTTTGATCTATGGCACAGAAATGTGGCATGTGTGGGTGATCTGAAGGGTGGTGAATGGAGCTGACAACATGGAAGGATCATACCAGGCCCACAGTGCTTGCTGACCATGAGAACGCCATTGGTCCATATGAAGATCTACATGGCTATAATTTTCATCCGCCATTTTCAGCATGTTTGCCAGCCATCTACAAGGATGCTCAGCACTGGTAGCACATGGCCCATGGTTGCTCCTTATTATATAAAAACATACAGAGAGCCTTGTCTGCCCATTGCTGCTGGAGAGATGTGTGACGAACGTCCTCTTAGCCCTCACCCTGCACATAGACTTTCCACATACCGCGGGCCAAGAAGGGCCGTCACGGGTCAAGGTTACCACAGCCCTTGCTAAACACAACATCACAGGTATACTGCCATCACGTGCTTAGACGGAAGCACACACCATTACCCTTGACAACCGCAGTTATGCTTCTGTTTCTTTAGCACAGTCTGTGTCACCCCTACCACTCCAGACAGGGATGTCTCAGCTAACACAATGGTTATAGTAGCATTTTGGGGTTAGCAAGTTACACTATTTATACTTAGAGCATTTACAGATTCAGCTTACACTTTTTATAGGGTTTAATAAGTAAAGTATACAAATAAGTAAACATACAAAAACACAGTGCATAAACCAATACAGAAAATAAAGAATAATCAAAGAACAATAACAGATCAATAGCAACAGCAAAAAATTAAAGGGAAAACTATAGAATAATACTTAGGTAGAGTTGGTTTGCATTTGTCCAGGTTGCTGTGTAAAGTCCAAGTTATTATTCTGAGCACTGGGCTCCCTGCAGTGCTCAATGTGCCGTTGTCCTTAGCAACAAGATGGTATCAGTGAGAGCTCCCTCTGCTGGGCATACATGGCTTTTTCTATGCCAACCACAAAGGTGGGACTAATACAACAATCTAATAATAGCAGGGTGGGGGCTGTCTGAAGGGCTGTGTCCACATTCAGTATGATGCTCTTTGGACACTTCCCAAAATACCCTTGCTCTAGCTATTATTAATAATTTCATAATACAGGTTTTTACGAAATGTCAACCCCCAGATTATTAAACAGCACAAAATAAGGAGTTCACAGAGACCAAACTAGGCATGTCTGGGACTTAGTTTACCAGAACAGGCTAATTATGGTTTCCAGGCTTTCCTGAGGCCTAGGAGACTAGTTACAAATCAGCCAATTACTACTTTATACAGAATTGTATAGTGGAAATATAAAGATTAATAATAAATGTGTTTCAGAATACAGCTCAGAGGTCAGTCAGAGGCCACTCTGTCTTATCTGACACCCGGAGACACAAAACTCCAATTTTTACAATGGGTGTTGTAAACTTTAGGGTCTGAAAGGAATCAAGAAATATCTGATAAGGGGGAATTTATGACCCTGGTCTGTTATATTCCAAACAAAAGACATTTGAAAAGGTGGAAATTTTATATATAAAGAGGAGACCAGGAATTATTGATATCCCCAATATCACAAAGTGTGCTTTTATAGTGCGACAAGTACCCCTTTTGAATATTTTAATGCTCCTGGGCACACAAATCACAACCAACTCCAGATATCCTTTAATCAGGCTTTATTCAGTGTCATAAAGCACAGTAAGGGTTAAGTCCAAATAAGCAAAGTACAAAGGCGTAAGGCAAAGACAGGTCAAGAACAATCCGAAGTCAGGGCTGGCAGCAGGCAGAATGGTCAGTAACAATCCGAGGTCAGGGCAGGCAGAGTTCAAGCAGAGTCAACTTCAGACCAGGTCACTAAGGAGATGACAAAAGCAGGTAAACTTAACCAACACAAGGACGCACCCAAGCACACTGAGTTCACAGAGGCTTATAGCGGGCAATGGTGTACAGGACAGGCTCTCCTTAAATGGCCAGAGTGACCAATGGCCTTGCGCCACCTGGCGCCGTCTGACAGGAGACTAACTGAATCCCCTGCGGCCGATTGGCCGCAGGGAATTCAAACTAACTGTGTCCCGCCCCGGGGCGAGGCAGCCGAGTGCCACGCCCTCAGGGGGTACAAGAGGGACGCATAGCAGCACGCGCACCTCTTCCCACAGCACCCCTAGGACGTGCACTACTTTGCACATGCAAAGGAGTGCTGAGAGCAGGATATGCAGTAACCACATCTGAAGGGATGCAAGGGATGCTGCCTGGCTGAACAGTAGTTTGGCCAGGACGGATCCCTCCGCCTGTAGAGAGAGACAAGCTGCGAGTAGAGCAGCAGCCTCAGCCATGCTGCCTGCTACAGCGGCGTCTCCCTCTGTGGCTGGGATCCCCAGGGACACCGCGGGCTCGCAGGACAGGTAAGTCCCTTACACTACCCCCCCCCCTTCAGGAGGGGCCTTAGGACCCTCATGTCGGGATTTCTCCGGGTAATCACGGTGAAACTCCGACACAAGTTCTTCCGCATGTACGTGGTGGGCCGGCACCCAGCATCTCTCCTCTGGTCCAAAACCCTTCCAATCAATGAGATATTGCAGAGAGTTACGCACCTTACGAGAGTCCAGGATCCTCTCAACTTCATATTTGGGTGCTCCCTGCACCTCCACTGGCGGAGGGGGATCTGAAAGGGGAGCAGGGTCGGCAGCAGATTTTAATAAAGAGACATGGAATCTACCCCCTTCAAAGAAATGGGAAGCTTGACTCTATAAGTCACTCTATTAATCTTTTCCGATATTGGGAACGGGCCAATAAATTTGGGTCCTAGCTTGGCCCAGGGTTGGCGGAGGGGAATGTTGCGGGTAGATACCCAAACCAGATCACCCGGTTGGAACTGGGGCTCAAGGGATCTATGGTGATCTGCAAACTTTTTCTGCTGGGCTACTGCCTTTCTACGATTACTCTGGACCTGGTTCCAAACAAATCGGGAACGTTCTACCCAATTGTTAAGGACGGGAAGATCAGAGGGTGGACCTGAGAGAGAGGACACTTTAGGACTCCGACCCCCGACAGACATAAACTGAGAGATCCTGGTGGAGGAGTGCTCTGCGTTGTTATATGCCACCTCCGCAAAGTGGGGTAATAGAGGGTGTAAGACCCTGTTGAAGAGGGGTGCCATCAATGGCTGCCAAGGACAGTTCAGACCCCAGAGGGGCGACTGGTATTCCCAGTTCAGAGGCAACATGTTGGTCTAGTAGGTTACCGTCTGCCCCAGAGTCAAGAAAGGCCATGACTTGACGGGACTTCCCCTCCCAGGATATGGTAGCCGGCACCTGGATGCGGCGAGTGGACCAGTCCAACGGGTCTCGGGGGATCCCTTCTGCACCCCCGATACACTGGGACCTTACAGGTCCTTTGCGAGGGCATGTCCTTGCCCTATGACCAGGATCGCCACAGTAAAGACAAAGTCCATCCTGCAAATGCCGATTGCGCTCGGCGGGGGTGAGTTTGAATGATCCAATTTCCATGGGTTCCCCCAGGTCAGGCACAAAGGATGAAAGCTTTGTAGGTGGTGTGGAGTTGGAAGTATTCACCAGAGGTTTAGGTTTCAACTGAGGGGGAGAACGACTCCTGGCTCTTCGGACGGCTCCTTCTAGGCGGTGTTCCCGGATCCTCCGGTCAACACAGATAGACTGCTGTATCGCAAGATCCAGGGTGGATGAAGAAGGGAGACCCAGCAGCAGGTCTTTGACTTGATTGCTGAGGCCTTGACGGAAGCGATGGAGTAGAGCTGCGTCTCCCCAGCGGGTACAGGTCGCCCAGCGCCGAAATTCTGCTGCATATTCCTCCACGGGACGTCTCCCTTGAGCAAGGTATTCTAAATTTATTTCCGCTGTCCGGGTCAGGTCCGGGTCATCGTAAATCACCCCCATGACAGCAAAAAAGTCAGTGACCGAACTGAACGCAGGATCCAGAACCTAACCATGGATCTAGCCAAAACCAGTGCATTGCAGAATGGTCTCAACAGCTTTCCAACCTCCAAGCAGTCAATGTTTGCTTGGCTTTACCAATGATATGAATACATTATTATGTATTTATTATGAACATTATAAATGTATTATGAATACATTTCTTATCATAGTGTCTTCACACACACAGATTTGACCTGCAAGGGTGAAGACCCTACTCAATGACTCTCTAAGATCTACCAAAACCTGAAGGAGGAATTCTGCTCTGCTCCAGTCATCATCCATCCTGATGTTCATTGTCCATTTTTATTTGAGGTGAATGCCTTTGGTTGCATGCATGTGTGTACTTCTCCACGTAGTTTCACCTTCACCTATTGGCAACCAAGAACTCCTAGGGATCTATTCAAAAATTTTTGTTTGTTGAGTGGATTCTTCCATTGATCAATGTGTTCTCATTTGTTTATCCCTATCCTTTGTTATCCTTATTAATTTTTTTTGCTTTGCCCTCCAAATTTGCTCATCAAAACATCTTAAATCAGGTTAGCTTGGATGTACTTTTCAAGCATTTCAATCTTTCTGATCAGTGTTTCTCAATCATTTTAACCTTTTAAATATTTTTCAGGTCTTTGGGGAACCCCTTCTATAATTACCATATGCACAGCTTACAGCACAGTAGTGTGGTGATCATGGGAAGAATGTCTCCTCCCAGTGGGAAGGCTGCCACCCTTACAGATCATTGGTATCAGTTAAACTGAACCGGAGGGTCACAAACTATTTTTTGCTCAAGGAACCCAAAGCAGCCTCTGAAAGAACCTTGGTTGAGAAACACTATTTTAGACCATAGACTTCATATTATTGAAACCAGACCTAGGCTCAGAACCTTCCAGGATAAGAAATGGGTCAGAAAGCATGTGTGTGCCCCTTTCCTATCCACAAAAGTTCTTCTGCTATCTGGTTTGACAAAAAGAATGTATTTCCATTTCCAACCAGACCTCTACATTCTCCAAGGGACATCATTGACAGAGATGGTCTCTCTCTCACAACGTGACCCCTGTGTTGTGGGGGTCGGTGGCTAGGAAAATTATTTGGAATCTGCAAGCTCCCTTCAACAGGGGTACCTTTAGATGTCCACCCCTCCATCCTAAGGAAAGTGTGCATGCCTACATAGTACCCCTTACTCACTCCCAAGAAGTACCTGGAAATAATAATGCCACACCGAAAAAAAAAATATATTTATTGTCCTTTTAAAACTTATACTTGTGCAGGATCCAACAATGTTTTGTCCTATAGTAAGTCATTGGAAAAAAATTCCTGTTCTCGCCACACTGACGAGAGCTCTTGATATTTTGCTCAGCTGGGTGCAGCCAAGGACAGTTGTCCTGTCCGTTCTAATGATATACATATAAGGAATGACCAATCTAAAGAATCTGTGAATTTTTATTTAATTTATTTATTTATTATTTTGACATGATTTTGTGTTTCAAGCTTTTTCATACTCATACTATTATATTATTTTGTAAAATAAATTTTAATGAAAAACAATGTACCGCTTTTAGACATATAAATCCGGACAAAAATGGACCTCCCAGGAGGTTAACCTCTAGTGCCGGGGATCTTCTCAATAAATGCGGCCGCATTCATTAAGGACAGTGTCTGATCCCCGACACTAGAGGTTAATTAACCTCTAGTGCCCCGGGGATCTCAAACAGGAGGATTCCCAGGGAATCTTGTGAATCCCCTGTGAATCCTCCTGTTATAATTTCCTCAATCTTCCAATGGTTTCGCGAAATCTGTTCGCCGAAATTTCGCGGAACCATCGTAGTTTGAAGAAATTTTCTCATCCCTATTTATGGATAAAGTTTCTCTATCCAGGAACACAGGATTCCTGTTAAAGGGCTACAAAAGCACTAGTAAAGGGCTGTCAGGTCCCCCCTGATTGATCTTGCAGTTCTTCACGGTGCCAAAAAATAACCTGAATTTTCCCCCGATTGACTTTAACAGTGTTCGAATTCGACATTCGATTATCCGAACAATATCCCCCTATTCGATCAAATAGCTGTCGAACCGAATAGTCAGATTTTCTACCAACACTACTCATCGAATGTTTAAGTGCTTAGGGCAAATATAAAGGGTCAGCATGGGTCAGTTAAATGGACAATAGCTTTGCAGGGGTACATATATATATTAGTGAGTGTTACATTCACCAAACATTCACTGCAGATGTATCTTATTTTTGCATTTTTTATTCGTTAAAGTTTCATATTGATTCACTAAATTTGGTAATGTCTTTTTTAAAGCTAAAATTCTACTTTTAAAATTTGGGGTCAGGCAGGGCTTTGTCATAGAAAGGAAGAAGTGAAGTCCCTTCTGCAAAAAGCATTCTTACCTGTCTGATCTCCGCCCTAATCTGTCACAGGAGATACTCATGCACAGTTCACCTTAGGATGCTGGAATACACAGACCATCCCAGCTTTCCCTGCATAAAGTTGGGTCATCCCGGCCTGGCCAATCAATATGGCCAAAGAGAAAAAGCAGCAAGAGAAGAAGGAAGAAGATGGAGTCCCCCGATATGGAAAGGGAAGAATTGAATCCATGTGTACATACAAATTGTGATTAGTCAGATAAGGCTATTTTTTTGCAAATAGGGAACTGGCTCTTTCATCTGTAAAAAAAGACTTACCTGGTCTCATTTTTTTAATTTTTTGGTTCAGTTCAACTTTATATCTTTAAATATGTGACCCTATGTGCTTTCCTAAATACAGATAAGAGGGCTCATATAGGATTAAGGTTACATAATTAGCAAAGCAAATTTTCCTCTAGCAAAGCGGATTGCTGGATTCAACCATCCAATCACGTGTAAGGAAAAGTCCTGTTGTTTTTAGATTTTCTTGCACATTATTGGGTATTGCAAAGTAAACAACACATTAGGTCAGCTAAGTAAGAATTCAACATGGTAAGTAAGCTTTGGGAAATCCCCCCAAAGGTTTTAATTTGGTATTCTTGACCACTTTCACTAAGCTCAGTTTAGGACTTCCTTTCAAGGCCTAAACATCTTTAATAAATCCAGCCCAATGATTTCTAGGTTAACAATATTGGCCCACCTATTTCTGTCTGTCTAATGTTCCCTAAATTATTCAATTTTAGTTGGCAGCCAACAGGGGTGCAGAAAGTGTGTACATTTAATGCTAAAAAGCCAATATTAAACTTTAAAACCAAATTAAAGAACCAATATTGACCAAAAATATTGAAAAGGTTTTAAAAGTAAAACGCAATTTTATTTTATTATATACCAATATTTTATTAATGTTTTTACAAAATTAATTATAAATATTTAATATAAATAAATTATAACAATTAATCAACATTTTATTAAAGACCCATAGGAGCCCCTCAGTTTATCGTAGTTAATGTCAATTACATTCCAGTCCAAGCCATGATTCAAGTTTGGGTCAGGGTTTGGGGTGTATTTGAGAATATCTTCTCCTGAGATTCACCGATTACTACCCAGACTATACACAGCTTTCACATTGGATTTAGTTAGAAAATGTGTGAATCTTCTTGTTTATAATTTATACATTTATATGAATTAAAGGAATGCAAAGGGAGCATCTCAGATGAAACAATTTCTACATAAGTCAATTATCTATTGTTACCGAAGGTTTAGAAAAAATATATGTGATGATTTCAGGTAAATCTGAACTTCAGCATCAAATGTGAGTTTCCTTGCCACCCATATATACTGGATCTAATGATTGTTTAGTCCTAGGGGGTAGAAAAAGTATTGGCCTACAATGCTCCCATTGTGGAAGGGGGACAGGTTCTCCTGAAAATGCTCTGGCCTATTGTGCTCCCACCTTGGAATAGAGGCTGGTTCTCGACACCATCAGGCACATTGAAAGGTCAACTATTGGAAAAAAGGCTATGGGGGTCATCCCTACCAGAACTGGCAGAAGTCATTCTTATTTTAGAAGCTCAGGGACTGGGCCTGATTTAT
>NC_092859.1:6558088-6616164 GCF_032062135.1 Pyxicephalus adspersus
GTGTTTGATTTCCTCCCTTTACTTTTAAAAATTCTCTGGAGTTCATAGAAGGATGGAAAAGAATGATGATACATTTAGGAAAGAACATAAAAATTACCAGTGCCCAGCTAGAAAATAGCATTGCAAAAATTTCCATCATCACGCCGTATTTGCCCTGAGCACTGAGGGAAGCCGGAATATAAGAGACCCAGACACTAAGGAAGGTCAGCATGCTAAACGTAATGTATGAGGCCTCATTGAAGACATCTGGAAGTCTTCTTGCTAGAAATGCCACAATAAAACTGCTGAGGGCTAGCAGACCAAGATATCCCAACATTATCCAAAAAGCAAAGGTCGACCCTTCATTGCACTCAATCATTATAACTCCAGGATATGTATTATTATTGGACTGTGGAAAGGGAGGTGTAAGGCACAACCATGTTATGCATACTATAAACTGTATGAGGAAGACCACAGAAATAATTGTGTAGGAAAAATGGTGGCTAATGAATTTTGTAAGTCTGCTGCTTGGTCTGGTTGCCAAGAAAGCCAAGACCACCGTTATTGTTTTGGCTAAGACACAAGACATACAAAGAGAAAAAACTATCCCGAATATAACTTGACGTAGAAGACAATTCAGTGGTTGGGGATAACCAATAAAAACCAAAGGGCAAAGGAAACAGAAGGATAAGCAAACCAAAAGAATGCAACTTAAAGAATAATTGCTGGCTTTAACTATTGGAGTAGTTTTATGATGGATTAAAAGCTTTAAGATTGCAACTGGAATCAACGAAGAAACAACACTGATAGACGTTAAGGTTGATCCCAATGGTTCTTCGTAAGAGAGATACTCTATGGTCTTTTCAAGACATGCTGTTCTTTCTTTGTTTGGCCATTGGTTCCATGGACATCGAAAACAGGCAAGAGAGTCTGAAAGTCAACACAATGTTCATTAATTATTTAGGATAATGTATTTTTATGTTTAGGTGGAACACAAACTATATCTATATATATAATTCATCTACTTTTGATACATTTCCACAACCCAGTTCTCTTGAAGAGACTTAAATAATTAATTCCCAAAAACATACTGGTAGGCTAATTGTTTTTCCTCAAAGATGTCCTTACACTAAGATGGACACATTAGGTTGTGAATGGGACAGTTAGTGATATGACTATGAGCTATGCGAAGACTATGTAATAGCTAAACACTATATAATGTAAATACACAATAACAATATTGAAAAAATTATAATTCAACTGGAAGGTTAGTGTGGCCAACCCTCCACAATAATAAAACTGGATCCATTAATAGGCTTGGTACCATTCTGGATAGGAAATGGGGCAGTGAACATGTGCAGCCCCATTCCTATCCATAAAATGGTCTTCTAGAATCTGGTTTTCCCAAAAAGTAAGGGGGCAAAAAATGTGTATACCCCCAAAAATTAGACCCCATCTGCCCTCAACACTAGCATGGGAGTTTATATCATCATTATTTAGATTTCTTCAGACCATTATGAAGGAGAAGGTGGGTCCAAACTGTTGATTGGTACCATATATATATTGATAGTATTTAATGGCCATGTCATTGTAAGCCTGACTATAAGTGAGTTGCTGACAAAAGTGAAGGAACATTTTTTAGTCATTTTTATGACCACTAGATAAATAATTCCTTGGTGCTATGAAACCCATTTAAACTTTCATTTTGATTTATCCAAATACATTCTAGGAATATCACAAAGGTCCTCAAATCTTTTAGGTAATCTTCTTTAGAAAGCAATGACAACCTGAGTAGAAGAGAAGAATCCTTGTACTTGCTGTGGTGGGCTAAACTGCTTTAGATTAAGTTTATTTATTTACAGAGTTTTCACAGCTGCTAACTATGGATTGGTAGATGGGAGAAGTATTAGAAAATGTGATCAACAAGAATATATATTACTCACCTGTATGATTTGAAACCTCACCAAGAGGACATGGCACACAATCAAAACAACATGCAGATTCTCTTTTCATTAACACCTTCCTGTAACCTGGAAGGCAGCTTAGACTACAGATTGACGAAGGCACCTAAAAGTAGAAATAAGAAACACATTTATTGGATAAAATAATATATTGGACTGATTGGTGACATTGTTAGCTTGAAGATAAGTTACATTCAAAAGGTAAAGGTTTATTTCAAAGCTGAATTAGCATGTTATTTTATTAGAGAGGGAGGGCGGAAGGAACCAGGTAAGGCAACATAATACCAAATCAAACATCAGCTTTTTAAATCAGCTGTTTTTAACTCTTTTTTTTGTGTTTTTTTTGTATTAATTATCTCACTTACTACCACTCATATAATGATCTTACCTGCTGGTATCTGTCAGGCCACAGCAGGGCACTTGAATTTATGTTGAAGACTTCACCAGAAGGTAATTGAGTATCATAACTGCCAATCTTGACCGGTTGTACAGTACCTTGTGGAGTCATCTGCAGGTTCACAATGTCATAGACTGCAGGGGGGTCTCCATTTTCATCAAAGTAAACTTCTCTCCCATTACTCAGCTTCACCCGGACCTTTCTTATATAGCAATGGAGCTGTGAGAAATGATATTACATTTTAATACATTTTAGTGCTGAACTGAAGTTTTCCCTCAGGTCTTACTTTGGAGTGTTGGATTTTGTCTTATCTTCCACCATTTGGGAATATGGTCACCAGGATTATTAGAAGATTGATTGTCTCCAGAGGGGGGACAAATCCTCTAACTCTTCCAAACCCTATCCAACACTAATCAAACTCCTTTTAAACAAGCTAAAAAGCTTTAGAAAAAAATCATCTCTGTTCCTGCTTTACCCCGAAACCCCCACTCAACTACATATATAAAGACATTACAAGCACTAAAGTACAGTTTGGGAAAGAACCTTTTTTGCATGCCTGAGATCGAAGCCTCCTGGGATACGTGACATGGGTATCCCAGGAGGCTAAGCGCTTCCATTTAGACTTTACTGCAACATCAGTAAAGTCAGAAAAGTAGGTAAAAAAAGGTGGGGGGAAAAACAAACACATTTTTGCTTTACATGAAAGGGTCATCTGTTTTCATGAAGTAAAAGTTGTTGTAATAGGTCTGCTTTAAATCATGAAGTTTTCAGGTCTGTCATTCTTCGTCCCCAAGTGGTGGTCCCTTCTACTGGACTGAGCTGCACTCAATCCAGTAACGTTGTTATTTCAGGCTGCATATTAACCTACCTCCAGGGTGCTGTCCATGACAGCAGGAACAATTTTAGACAAAATGGGGACCTGGGCATATATAGGCCAGGGGGTAGGGGTCTCAAATACAGACAGATCTTTTTCATTCTCTGTTCTCCCTAAAACTGGCCATGTGTAATAATCTGGATTAAATAACTCTGGGCTTCAAATAACCCCAACTTTAAGTTTCATAGTATGGTAACGTCTACTGTTCATCTCATGTTACCTGCCAGGGTCTGAAATTCCAAATGTTTGCACATCTTTCTTGAGGGCCTGTGTCTCTTCTACAGTTGTTCAGATCATCCAAAGCTTTTCCCACTGCATGGATGGCTGTGTAAACATTGTACGCAACTCTCAAAGTAGAAACATCATTAAAACTGTTCCGAACATTTTCAAGGTTTTCATCTCCAGTGCATTCTTTAACAGCAGCCTCTGAAGACCCGTTAAAGCTTATTCCACTGGCCAAACTGCAGCCAAATGCTTGTTCCCAAAACATTTTTAACCATTTTCCTCCTATAGGATTCGAAGGATGTATCTTGTTTAGAAAGGCTTGAAATTCAGGAATTGTTCCACTGTAGAGGGCAAAACCAACAGTTCCTACCAGAAGTTTTGAAAAACTTGCCATAGCATCTATGGTTGAGGAGGACCAAGCCTCACTAGCTATAAATATTTTATTTGTGATATTTTGCCGTAGCATCTCATCCAGGACAGGCACAAGGTCATAATCACTGGAGAAGATTATAATGGTGTTAGCTGTTGACTTTTTGATGATGTTTACAATATATGGGGCGTTGCGGTCAGCCAGATTTGTAAGAATGGTCTCTGAAAAGGCCACACAAGCTCCAGCCTTAAGCAACTCTTTTTTTACAAGTTGGATTCCTTGTTGACCATAGTCATTGTCAAGGGACAACAGTCCCACCCAAGTCCAATTGAAATGCATTGTTAGTTGAGCCAGTCCTTGGGACTGATAGACGTCACTGGGTACAGTTCTGAAGAACGAGGGAAATTTTTTCCGGTCACTCAGAAGGGCACTGGTAGAGAAGTAGCTGATCTGTTGGGACAGTTCCCATGATGAAATTTCTATGGTGATCTTAGAGGATATGTAACTGAGACCAGGAAAATACAAATATATATTTACACATGTCTTACCTGGATATATCTGTAGATGCCAAGAATGTGAGCAACTGAAATTGAGTGTGTAGAAATTGAATGCCCAATGACTGAACTCAAGGGAATGTTGCTTAAACATCGGTAATTTGGGATAACCCCACCGGATCCTGTTAATATCTGTAAAGTTCCTTGAATGTCATGTTGGAGTATACTGCAAGAGTCATACACTTGAAAGCCTATGGAGATATTGGGAAGGATGGTGTTGTCCTTATTAATTTCGTCCACTGCAAACATCAAGGCATGGAGATGCTGATAACTCTCAAAATGGAACCTAGAGGATTAAGAAGAAAATAAATCTATAACCATACCTATGCCAACGGTGGCATTTTCCTAGAGACAGGTAATAAGGTCTCCTAATTTTTAGTTTTGGTGGTTAGGTCTACAACCTGAACACATATTCAACTGTAACTGTAGAATAACTTTCCATGGTGGGAAACATTTTGGCAAATGTGTAAGTCATGGCAGTAAGACTACCTGTACCCATCATGACGTGCAGGAAAGGGAGCTGATAGTTCATGATAAGGGTGTAGAACAAGTTTCTTTCCACAGTGAATTTAAACCAGAATTTGCGATATGTGTTGAAAAGGTTTGAGAAACACTGATTAAGATTAATTTCAGAATTAAACTTTTATTGGAACAGAAATTGGTCCAGATAGGTGGTCAGTAGACAGGGGATTAGACTGAATAATAGGAGAAGGTCCTCTTACACACAGCTGGAAATATAATTAATGTTGGTGGTTACTTATTCGAAAGTTAGAAATTGATTATTGCTCAAGGACCCCCTAGTATCCTTAGGGGAAGTCTTAGGGTTCAAGAGGACCTCTCTTCCCCACATTTCAAAAATGTTAGACAGACATAGACTTTACACTCTTAACAACTATAAGGTATCCTTTATAGAGATTGTAGATACATTTGGCATTAAACAGAATAACTATTTTCAACATCTAGTGTTCCATTTAAACGCCATGAGTCTGACATCCACCACACATTTTTTGGTGCAGAATTAGTTGCTTCCATCGAAAACAAATGGACCTTCAAGATTCTCCACCAGATAATGTTTGCTAAATGACAGATTACTAAATACTGAAGAGTAATGAATTACTTCTCATTTTTTTTGCAGTCCATATTTCAAACACAAGAGCAGGTAATTACATTGTACATGTGGCTCTAGGGGGCTTCTCGGTGAAGGTGACATGGGGGTAAACCTTATCTAAGTGAAGAGGAAGCATGGCTCCAATCATGATGTCGCCAGGCTGTGATAAACCTTCCAGCTCTGTAATATCCAGTCTGCACCCTCCATTCATGGCATAAATAACTGGAATAAGCTGTAATAGGAGGATGGCACCAATTATTGCATGAAAACTATTCATTTTGCACTGATTATAGGCTTGAACACCTGGAAAAAAAGAGATGCAGTATATATTAATATATTAGATCAGTTCCATAACAAGCCATTTATTACAAGGACTATAATATTACATTAATATCTATCTATCTATCTATCTATCTATCTATCTATAGATCTATCTATCTACATTTTTCTCTGTTTCTTTCTATTTATAGTCATTTGAATAAGATAAGAAAGTATATCCTTATTCAATCAATTCCTAAGTTTTGCATATCGGGACATATTTTGATAATTAAAATGATTAACATAATAAAAAGATAAAAAAATATCTGATCATCAGCAAGTGTAACCACCTCTATAAAAATAGAAGCTGTGGCTGTTTGCTGGTCAGGAGCATTTAGGTGTGTGTTAACACAATGCCAGGGAGGAAAGGCTACATTATTGACCTTAGAGAAGCATTTCTAGCTGCCCATAAATCTGGGATTGGTTATAAGTCCATTTCCTACATGCTACAATGAAAGATTCCACAGTTAAAGAGTATTCACAAGTGGAAAACATTTAAGACTGAGTGGAAGTCCCAGCAAATTTTCCCTAAAGTCAAAATGCTCAATGATCAGAGAATTTGCATAAAAAAACCCCAAAAAGCTCCATCTCAGACTGTACAAGCAGTAAGCATGTTAAATGCTAAAGGTCATGACACTACAATTAGAAAAAGACTGAACAAGTACAGGAATGCCCAGAGACACCCCCTTCTGTAAAAAAAAACATGGCAGCAATTTTTAGGTTTGCAATGCTGAATCTGAAAAAAAAAAAAAAAAAAACTTCTGGAACAATGACCTTTGGGCAGATGAGACCGAAATAGAGATGTTTGGAGGGGAAGTGATTTCGGCTTATTTTAGTGTCACGGGCCCTGGGCACCTTGCAGCCTATGGCCCTGATTCATTAAAGTTCTCCGAGGCTGGGGAGAAAAAACTTTCATCAGTGTAGCTGGGTGATACAGAAAATCTGGAGTAGATTTCCTAAAAGTCATTAGGTATTTGTTAGGAAATGTTTTCAATTCTGGACCAGATCCATTCCAAATTTGCTGGATCACCCAGCTTCACTGGTGAAAGTGTATTCTCCCCAGCCTTAGAGAACATTAATAAATCAGGTATTTAGGATACAAATGTGAGGGCAAGCTAACGCTTGGCCAAAACTAGATCATGAAAGAGTACGATCCCAAGCATACCAGCAAGTCTACAAAAGAGTGGCTGAAAAATAAATTATGGACTTGCAAAGACTTAGTTAAAGTCCAACTACATTACCTAAAACTTTTAAGGAACTCTTGTCTGGTGTTAGAATACACTAACATATTTAAAATGAAAGTATACCTGAACCCAAGAAGAATGGTCATATATTATGTGGTGGCTGCATTTCAGGCTAAGACAAGGGGCCCAGTACAGAAATACCCCTTGTCTTCCTTTGATGATGACCCTGACCACAATCTTCCATAGGCAACAAAGTGAGATGGAATATGTTACATTTTAGTTCTTTAGATTAAACATATTTAAATGTCACAGCAGAAATTGTAAGATTTAGAGTGTGTGCCCATATTTTACTCACAATACAGTGCCAGTTCCTCCGTCCTCTTTTCTAGTGAGAATTACTTGAATTCTCATCAGCTGTAACACAGGCTTATAAATGCTCTGCATCTTACGGGACCGCAATAATTATAAAGTCCCCCTGCTCCACTGAGGTGATAATAGGTGTGTTGGTGGGAGCAGATCTAGGGACAGAATGCTTTATTACCAGACAAAATTCCCTGTGGTAGATAAACGTAATTTTATTACGAATCAACGTGGACATTTTACTGGATGTAGATAAATGTATCCTCTCCGGGTCCCTAATTTGGAAGACATCATATAACCTCAGGGGATACAATAAAAAAAGAAATTAATAATAGTTTAGTCATATTAAATACATTTGAATAAACCTTGGGGGATAAGTATGGCAAAAGCAGATTAGGAAAATACTTGTATTGAAAAATATAACTATTCTAAAAAATCTATCTATGCATGTATGTATGTATCTATCTATCTATCTATCTATCTATCTATCTATCTATCCTCTATCTATCTATCTATCTATCTATCTATCTATCTATCTATCTATCCTCTATCTATCTATCTATCTATCTATCTCTAACTATTTATCTATCTATCTATCTATCTATCTATCTATCTATCTATCTATCTCTAACTATTTATCTCCCATATCTCTCTATTTATCTATCTATTATTTATCTTCCTTTTACATGTATTTTATTACATTTTATACAGAAAAGATATCAATACAGAAAGATGGCAAAAGGGCAAAACAAGTGAATGTGGTTGGTGGCGAAAGTGAAAGTTGAATGACTTAAGGCACTGTAAAACTGCAATAGGGAGACAATGGAAACATATAGGGAAACCGTGCAACATTTCCAATATTTGAGAATCCCGGTATAAGTATTCAATGAAGGGCAAGGTGAAAAATAAAAAAATTAAAAATTAAAAAAACAAAAAAAACAAAAATGTGGTAAGGAAAATAAAATCTACTCACGTTAAAAGTTTTTGAAAGTTTATTTAGAAAAGTAAGTTACATAGTAAAATAGTTGAGATACAGAACCAAAGGATTAACATGCGTGGCGTCTCCCATTGCAGTGTATAGTCTCTAACTTGATAGTCATATTTAGGGCTTATTTAAGCTACAACTCTGGACAAATGCCATCTAGAAGACATACCCATCTGACATATTGCACAAGCCGGACATTAGACATTACAGCATAGGAGTCATGAGTTCTGGTTATCTTGGAACAACTTATAAATTGCCTGTCCCTCAGAGTCTCACAACCAAAAACCAAAACTATTCTCGTAGTAATCATTCCAAGGACATGGAGAACTACAATTTATTTTCATAACATTTTTTAGTATATTTTATTCTAGCAAGGGAACCTGCAATAGATAAAGAACCTGAACATAGGTTTTAAGTAGAAAACATACAATTATTATTTTCTTTATCAGTAGGGAGAAGATTGGAGACAATGGTAAGGGATCCCTAGCTAACACTTAAGTGGTGATCAGAAGCATACTAGATGGAGGATATTCCATTAATAGCAACAGGGCAAGTAAAGTCAATCCAAGGCTGCCATACCATCTGGAATTTCTCAAAACCATCGATGGATAGTGCTGTAAGCTTTTCATTAACAAAAATATCCTGCAATCTGGACTGCACCTCACCAAATCAAATGGAGTAAGATTTCTAAGAATTTGAGAAATCAGTATATGCTCACATTTAGGTAGCCAGTCCAGGCCTCAAAAAAGAAGCACTTCCTGTGGGTGAGGACGCAAACCCAGAGGCATGGTTAGGTTATGTAGCGATATACTGTGGACTGAAAAGGTTGAACCTGAGGGCAAGTCCACTATACATGGTTTCTATGGACCCACACATGTGGAAACAGAAAGGAAAAGATATTCTGGAGGTATAGTACCACCAGAATGAAACTTTATAGGAGTTTTCTAGATTATGAATGTAGATGGAGCTACCAGCAAACTGGTGCCAGATCTGGACCTAGTCCTCATCATCTCATCAAAATCTTGCTCCCATTATTTATCTTTTTAATATATTTCTAATATCTCCCTACACAAATATTTATTGAATAGGTGACTTCACTCCCCACTTCTGTGACCTTCAATGTGTGTTTGTAGCTTACAAAAGAAAGTTGGAGAACTTCATTCCATTTTGTCTTTTGCCGAGATACACATTCCAGAGTTTTAACCACAAATGATGATTGACATATATACCTCAGAGTCTCACAACCAAAAACCAAAACTATTCTCGTAGTAATCATTCCAAGGACATGGAGAACTACAATTTATTTTCATAACATTTTTTAGTATATTTTATTCTAGCAAGGGAACCTGCAATAGATAAAGAACCTGAACATAGGTTTTAAGTAGAAAACATACAATTATTATTTTCTTTATCAGTAGGGAGAAGATTGGAGACAATGGTAAGGGATCCCTAGCTAACACTTAAGTGGTGATCAGAAGCATACTAGATGGAGGATATTCCATTAATAGCAACAGGGCAAGTAAAGTCAATCCAAGGCTGCCATACCATCTGGAATTTCTCAAAACCATCGATGGATAGTGCTGTAAGCTTTTCATTAACAAAAATATCCTGCAATCTGGACTGCACCTCACCAAATCAAATGGAGTAAGATTTCTAAGAATATGAGAAATCAGTATATGCTCACATTTAGGTAGCCAGTCCAGGCCTCAAAAAAGAAGCACTTCCTGTGGGTGAGGACGCAAACCCAGAGGCATGGTTAGGTTATGTAGCGATATACTGTGGACTGAAAAGGTTGAACCTGAGGGCAAGTCCACTATACATGGTTTCTATGGACCCACACATGTGGAAACAGAAAGGAAAAGATATTCTGGAGGTATAGTACCACCAGAATGAAACTTTATAGGAGTTTTCTAGATTATGAATGTAGATGGAGCTACCAGCAAACTGGTGCCAGATCTGGACCTAGTCCTCATCATCTCATCAAAATCTTGCTCCCATTATTTATCTTTTTAATATATTTCTAATATCTCCCTACACAAATATTTCTTGAATAGGTGACTTCACTCCCCACTTCTGTGACCTTCAATGTGTGTTTGTAGCTTACAAAAGAAAGTTGGAGAACTTCATTCCATTTTGTCTTTTGCCGAGATACACATTCCAGAGTTTTAACCACAAATGATGATTGACATATATATAAAAAGCAAACATATTAGGGTTAAAATCTTTGTGTACATAATTCAGGTTCTAATTTTTATCTTTATAGAACATTTTATGTAACATAAATGGGGATACAAAATGGTCAGAATGTACTAATTTATTGTAAATTTTTTCCCCTCTTCCACACTGCTCAAAAAATTGTGTACGTAAATATTGACATAATGGACAATGGAAACCAAAACCATTAACCCACTAAGGGCTGGGTTAAAAAACACACTAAAGACTTAAAAAAAATGAAATCACAGATTGGTCAAACTTGCAAATATTTCATCACAGCACCTGTATGCACTCTTGACAATACCTGAGTATGCTTCTGTGGCCTGGGGAATCTCTTTCCAGACCTAGATGAGACAATCAGTAAGGTCCTGGACAGTCTGTAGTGTTACTTGTCAGATTTGAATGCACTAATATATATTGTTTCTGAAGCTCTCTATTGGATTCATGTCTGGGGAACATTAGTCTAGATAATGGTATCAATGCCTTACTTATTCAGGAACTACCAACACACTCTGACCACATGAGACTGGGCATATTCCTGCACCAGGAGGAACTCAAGCCAGCTCCTCTTTATATAAACCCATATGGTGCCATGATTCCACTATGAATAAGTTCTACTCCAAGGGACCAGTGGAGAATGTCATGAGTGCAGTTACCTATTGCAATGGAATTCCTATGGATGAGCATTATTCAATGGACCACTGGAGTACTATCCATAGACAAAAAATAAAAATATCAGTACATATTTTATTAGCAGATAGATTATCTTTATTGTGGTCAGTTCTCATGTCTTTTGAAAGTTTGGTGACAATCTGTATGGCCATTTAAGCACTGTAAGTAACTCGAAGTTTAGGGACATCAGTGAAGTTGTGTTTGAATGTTTCTGAGAATTTCCTGGCCTATGCAACGTTTTACTGAAGTATTTGGGACACTTGAGTTGTTTTAATTTTTAAATATACCTTTAAAAACATTCATTCAGTTATTTCTTATGAATTTTGTTCAGAAAGTTCCATGATTTCCCCACTGTGCAGGGCTAATCCAATTGGACCAGCTTTCTTGCAGAGAAGATAGAAGATGTTGACCAAGCTTCGCTGGCCACAAATATTCTTTAGGTAACATTCTGTCTCATTATTTCAACTACTATTATAGAGAAATCAATGTCCTTGGAGAAGACAATTGCCACCATCACTGCTGACCAATAAATTTCTTTGACCATGTGTAGGGCATACCAGTCAGGTTGACTCAAAATAATGTACCACACATGCCCAGCATTGAGGACCAGCTGAATGCCTTGCAGTCCATAACATTGTCCATGAGGGGACTTGGGCTTTCTGGATTAAAATGCCACCCTCAGCATGTGCACAGCTTTAAGTTCCCAACATCCACTATCCAATATGCAAAATGCATATTAAACACACAATCTTTGATTTTACCGCAGGTAGATACCACCCCTAGAAGACCCAGCGAATGGACTTTCCCACTATGTTCTGATTTCGGACACACACATACTGGCCTTTCTCCAATAAGATTCTAAAACCAGCACACAGATTTGTCTTTCCCTGGTTAGATTCTACACCACACACACAGACTGATTTATCCCTAATGCCGCCATTGGCACAGTTATGGCATGCAAAACCCAAAATCTACCACACAAATTGCATACTGAATTGTGTCATATCTTCTTGCAGATGTTACTCACTGATCCTGCACACAATGTTAAGGGGTTCAGCAGCATCCCCCACCTTGAAAATAGAATGTTTCTAATGAATTTTCCAGTGGAGCACTTTTTGCCAGTTTGGACGCAGAGATCAGCAGAAAAAAAACACATCATGGTAGGGGGAACAGGTGTCCAACACACCTATTTTGTATTCAGATGGGGGAATCCTTTTAAAAAAGACAGGAATTTATCTTCAGCATCCTATAGCTCTGGATCTACCTAAGTTGTGACACAAGGACTTATACATTTGGTCCTTATATACTCAGTTTAAACTGCTCAGGTCTGGAACAGGTTCCCTGAAAACTTCTTTGTTTTATTTATAATACATACTCTACATATTACTTAAGCTTTTCTCATTAGATATTCCCTTGTGTTCAAGTCAGGTTTGAACCAAATAATGAAACATTTAGGTAGAAACATACAGATAACAAGAGCCCAACTGGAGGCCAAGATGGCAAAGATCTCCATGGCCACAGTAAGCTTTCCTTGAGAACTGAGGGATGCTGGGACATAAGAAATCCAGACACTGAGGAAAGCCAGCATGCTGAAAGTAATAAACTGGGCCTCATTGAAGCTGTCAGGAAGTCTTCGCGCCAGGAAGGCAACAACAAAACTAATGGTGGCCAGGAGAAAGAGGTAACCTAACATGGTCCAGAAGGCAACAGGTGAACCTTCATTGCATTCAACAATGATCACATCAGGTTTAACATGAATATTATATTGGGTGAATGGAGGAGACACAGTCAACCAAAAAAGGCACAAAAGTAATTGTAAAAAAGTACATGAAAAAACAATAATATATGATATTCTGGGTTTGGTCCATTTCCTTAGATTGCTGCCAGGTCTTGTGGCCATGAAAGCCAAAACCACCATAATAGTTTTGGCCAAAATGCAAGAGATGCACAGGGCAAATATTAACCCAAAAGCAATTTGGCGTAAAAGACATTTCTCGAAGTCTGGATAGCCAATGAAAGCCAATGAGCAAAGGAAACAAAGAGAAAGTGACACCAACAGAAGACAACTTAGATAATAATTATTGGCTTTCACTATGGGAGTCATTTTAAACTTAATATAAAACTGTAAAATTACCAAAGGAATTGAAAAAGAAAAGAGAGCAGTAGAGGTCAAAGTTGCCCCTAATGCATCGTCATATGAAAGGTAATCTATGGGTTTCTGGAGGCACTTGTCCTTTTTGAAGTTCGGCCACTGGTCCCATGGACAGCGAATGCAATCGA
This sequence comes from Pyxicephalus adspersus, assembly GCF_032062135.1. NCBI lineage: Eukaryota > Metazoa > Chordata > Amphibia > Anura > Pyxicephalidae > Pyxicephalus > Pyxicephalus adspersus. The sequence goes on from NC_092859.1 coordinate 6,571,570, forward strand.
CGGAATCTGAAACGCAAAAAGGTGTATTAGAATCCAACCCATGTTATATATATATTTATTAATATATATATATAAATATATATATATATATATATATATATATATATATATATGAGCTCCTTTGAGGGACAGTTAGAGACACGACTATGGACTTTGTACAGCGCTGCGTAATATGATGGCGCTATATAAATACTGTGTAATAATAATCTTTCTACTGTAATTTTTTTGCTTTGTATGCATTAATGATCTCACCAGCTGATCGTCGACGGCCCACAATATGGCACTTGCGTTGATGGTAAAGACTTGGTTAGGAGAAGCAGTGGTGTCATAACTCCCGATCTTCACGTGCTGTACTGTACCTTTTGGGCTCAGCTGCCAGTTCACAATGTCATAGACCGCTGGTGGGTCTCCATTCTGGTCAAAGTAAAATTCCCTCCTATTACCTAGCTTCACTCTCACTTTTTTCATGTAGTGCAGAAGCTGTAGAGAGGAAGAAAAGATAAATATTTGGTTAGAGCAAGACGTACTTTAGGGCCATCTACCTAAATGCTAGCAAAATTATTAATATTATCACTAATTTCATATCCCAACATAATATGGAATAATGAATGTTATATGTAATAATGGATTGCTTATTATAAACTTAGGACACATCAAGTATACACACATGCCACAGGACCCTGATACAAACACGCAAGATACGATATGTAAGGCAATTGAATGTAATGTATATACCAGTTTGGCCACCTTCTACACCAGTGTTTCTCAATCAAGGTTCTGTGAAATTCTAAGGTTCCTCTAGCGGTTGCTAGGGATTCCTTGAGCCTTAATCAATTTGTGCCTCACAGGTGAGTTTAACAGACATCCCTGATATTCTTTAAGGGGGACATTCTTCCCAATGGGTAGTAATGCAAGAGGCTTTCCACCGACTGACCTCCAAGCTAATATACTGTGACCTGTGAATATAGTATTTATAGCAAAGATTCCCTGAGACTTCAAGGGTTTGCTCATGTTAAAAATACAATATCAAATGAACCCTATAATCACCTGAACGTTAGACAGATATTAGAGACTACAATTTATGCCAGTTATATAAATAAAAAGAGCTTCAATATTTCACCCAAACATTTCCCACATAATACACTTACTTTTGTTTTGGGGTACTAGAAATGAAGAAGAGGCCCCCTTAGCATTGGGACAAGGAAACTTTTTTGTAAAGTACCCCTCCAAGACATGTCACCCGTTATTGGTATATCCACTCTTTGGAATCCCTTTCCTGGCAAACCATGTTGCATGCCTGGATAAGGGTCTGGATGGAATTTAGGGGGAACACCATGCTTTTTCATAGTTTTATTAAAGAGAAGCCCAACAACAAAGAAATTATTGTTTTGGGTGGAGACTGTAGGGTAAATATCAACTATGGTATAAAATGAAAGACATAAAAGACCAATTAAAATATTAGGTACCAAGAGGGTTGGTTGCCCAAAAAGCTACAAATCAGAATTAGAGTTCAGCTTTCTAACCGATCCCAATTTCCTCCTATGCAATTTTATCAGCTTTCCCTTTCCTATAATGTCTCCCTGTAAGTCATGCTTCATTGATGAGCCCCAGTGCTGTCCATGAGTAGATGTTCTTGCTGAGCATCTTGCTGCAAGACCTTATGAATTATATCCACATCCAATGGGTTCAACATTACAGATCAGCCATGTAAAACATGACAGTACCTGGAAGTTCATTTTCCTTTTTTTCATATCGTTTTGCCTGAAATCTCCCTTTGTTCACCGTCAATGTCCTACTTTCATACAAGTTGAAACACAATGTTACCTGCCAGGGTTTGAAACCCAAGATATCTGCACACTTTCCCATTGGAAAGGGTCCTTCTCCATCCTTACAGCTTTTTAAATCTTCCAAAGCTTTAGTAATTGCATGCACTGCTGTGTATACATTGTAGGTTGCTCGTAAGCTAGAGACATCATTGAAACTATTCTTGATGCTTCTCAGGTCTTCTGTTCCTGTACAAGAATTCTTCAAATTCTCCAAAGTTCCAGTCAAGTTTGCATCTATAAATTTGCAGTTAAATGCCTTCTCCCAAAACAATTTCAGCCATTGCTTTCCCAAGGTCATAGATGGGTGAATGCTATTTAGAAATTCTCCAAAGTTCAGTATGGTCCCACTGTAGAAAGTCAAACCAATAGTGCCTGTGAGAAGTTTAGAAAATCGACCCGTTGAGAAAAGACTGGAAGTGGACCAAGCTTCACTGGCAATTAGTATCCTTCCTGTAACGTTTTGGTTCAACATCTCATCCAGGATAGGAAGAAGATTAATTGGTGGTGAGAACACAATTATAACCTTAGCTGTTGACCTCTTAATGACTTCAACGATATGTGGGGCATTGTGGTCAGGCAGGCTGGTAATAATATTCTCAGAATAGGCCACACATGCTCTGGCTTTGTCTAGTTCCTGTTTCACCAGCTGAATCCCTTGCTGACCGTAATCATTGTCCACAGCTAATAACCCCACCCAGGTCCATCCAAACTGCAACACCAATTGAGCAAGACCCCGAGATTGGAAGACGTCGCTGGAAACGGTTCTGAAGAAGGAAGGGAATTTCTTCCGGTCACTCAGTACAGGGCTGGTTGAGTAATGACTGATCTATAAAAGATTCCAAACAAATATGGTAATTTTGAAAAAACTTATCGTCTTGCTGTAGTTTCTTTATCTTTAAAACGAAGATAAAGAAATAATACAGCCCCATGCCAATAATACAAGTTTGAATAGACATTTGGTAACTTCTATTAGTCCACCTACCAGTTCTTCAGACTTTTAAAGTGGTAATGGACCTCACCCTAAAATATGTTACTTTTCCAAAGGAGCAAGGGATGGAGCCCCCTCTTTATAGGACTCAAAAGGTTATACGTAATATTGTTTTTCGAGTTTGCCAGAACTTGAGATTGTGGAAAACTTTAGGATTTCCATAATGCCCTACCTGACTTTTTGACTGTTGTCAAATAGTTACAATGCCAAACAGTGGGGGTTTCTAATGTACCAGCCTACTCAGTATAACAGGTTGGGCCTTGGGTAAACATGAAATGAGGGTCCAAAAACAGTATTCCAGCTTTTTGCATTCCCTGCTATTTTGTCAAGAGTCCTGGAGAATTTAGGGGACCTGCACAACTGCCCAGTTTGCCTACTTGTATTTGATTAGGGACCTGGCAGGGCCTTTTTATAATTAAAGGATCTCCAAGTAAAATATAAATAATTAATAAATACCTGAGGATACCTATACAAGCCAAGAATATGTGCTACAAGAATGGAATGTGTAGAAACAGACGGTCCAATCACAGCACTAAGAGGAGCCTTTAGAACGCAGCGGTAGTTGGGGATGGATATGCCGCTTCCACTTAATAACTCCAAGGTTCCCTGTAAGTCCTGGCGAAGCACATCACATGAATCATAGGCTTGAAATCCCAAGGTTAGATTTGGCAGGAGATTGGGTTTGCTATTGATCTCTTCAACCGCGAAAATTACAGATTGAAGTTGTTGATAATTTTCAAAATGGAACCTTTAAAGTAAAAAGTATACATGAAAAATGGACCTTCTGGAACTGCTGCTAAATAGTTAAATACACTTATGCAGACATAATTTAAATTATTGACTTTTCTTTTTACAGCTGCCAAAAAAGTACTGGTGGAGGCCTGATGGTCAACAACCTACACAATCAATCAAGTTAAAAAAAAAAATGGCATGGTTTCTATGTAATGAAAAACTACAAGCGATGTGATTTGACACCATGGTGTCGGGGCTGCCATGTTTGACCGGGGTTGATCCCCAAGGGTAGAATATTATTTTCTGACTACTTTTGATCGATCACTGTTGACTGTTTAGTGAACCACACTTAAATTTCTCAGTAAATATGATTCTATTTACCTTAGTGTGTAAATGGACCATGCATTTTTCCCTTTACCCCAATATTTTACATACCATGTGTCCCTAGGTTTTCTTTCTTCTGTACTTCTTTTTTCTTTTATTCTTTTTTGTATAATTCGGTTGATGTACCGGTACAAGGTACAACAGAGTTCTAATTAGATTCCCAATATTTTAGTTTATACTGTGGATATTATCTTGAAATAAGGGTGCGACACTTTGGTATTTTTATTGGTAATTTCAAACACAGAAATTGACCTCTTATGTATGTACACGTTCCTTTTCCTTTTTTAAAATGTACCAAAACAATATTGAAACCAAATACACATATGCAAGGCTATCATCAAAGCAGTGGAGGATCTATTTATAATTCCACCCATACCCCCATTTTTTAAAAGGTTAAACTTTAGAAATTTAGAATTTGTCAATGGAAGTCCGATCAAAACCAATAGACATTCAAACCAAAGTAATACACGAAGAAGAATTTTGCATACTAGCTCCTACCAACCATGTCTGAAGAGTGAATTTGGCTAAAAAAAAAACAAAACAACCTGGTGCACTTTTTAAAAAAAACTTAAGTTTGTTCAGTTTATATTCTGCCTCTGGTTTATCCCTTCCTCTAATCAGATAAATTAATCATTTCATTTTTCTTTTTTGAAACAATTTCATTTTTATTTTATACCTTAGACCCAGTGACATCTTTACTAGATTTCTATGAAATGCAGACATAGTATGGTGGATGGAAGGGGCTGGGAGCTCTTAGCCTTGATGCAAGTAGTATGGCTCTATGAAGAGTTCTGTAAATATGAAAATGAATTGATAGGTGGATGTCAGACTGGAGAAGTGGACTTTCCTGGTCAAACTCTGCTTTTATGATTAAAAGAACTGAAATCCTAAAAAGAAAGGCTTGGTTATGCTAAAAGTCGTCCAGCCAGAAAATGAGACAAGCTCTACATGACTAATCCAAAACATCAAAAGTTGCACTGAATCCAAACCCAGAAAAATGTGCTACAAATTTAAGTTACACAAAATTTAGTATCAATTCTAAATGTCAGAAGTTTTAAACCTTGTTATATTTGAATAATAACTCTATTTTCAAGTTATTTTTTTTATCTGTATAATTGATTTGCAAACCTTTTCTAAATGTATTTAATTGGAAATTTCTATTCTAGTTCTGAGCAACTCACAATATTCTAAATCTAACCCAAATGTTTTTCTTGGTACAAACCAACTATAAGGTGTCTAAACTCTTCTCAAAAATCTTATCAGCTTGCTCTTTTTTTAAAGGGCATAAGGGCTGATGGCAGTTGTTCTCTATACAATGTGCTTGATCGTATGTAAGTATCTACTAAAAACTGAAGGGGCTTTTGGGTGGATATACCCTTCATACATACTGGAGGATTTTTCAATGAAATTTTAAGAAATGAGCAGAAAAAAGACTAAAAAAATAAAATCAGAAGTTATGAATTAGACAACCAGGAACACAAATTCCAGTGCCATGGTATGTCTCCAAACTAAAACAGACAAACTGCAGCATTCAAAAAGAAGCATCTCACCAAAAGAGGAAGAGGAGAAAAGAGAAAGAGGGAAGGGGAACATAAGTAGTTAGTACAGAGGGGGGAGGGATAGGGGTAAGGGTAAATGGAAATGCATGTCCAAAAAAGGCCCATATGTAGGCATTCAGATGGTAATAAGCCTCTGGTTAAGGATTGATTGAAAGAGCTTTTGATCCAGGGGAATAGGGTGTCTGGCCGATACACTTTTGACCAAAAAGAAGTGGCCACTGGACATTGCCACCATATATGTAGGAGAGTGCCAGGAAGGAGGCATCCTCAGATGCAAAAGGGAGAGTATCCCTGAATGAAGCCTGGTGGGAACCACGTACCAGCGAAAGAGTTTTTGTAGTTAATTTCAAGGGCTTTTGTGTAATAGTCTAGATGTGGATGAGTCCCAAATATGTTGCCAGGTCTCCATGGACAGCTCAGACACCAATTCCTCTTTTCATTTACTAGTATAGGACATAGTAGGGCAGGATTAGAGGAAAAAAGGATTGGGGGAAAAATATAAGGCCATTGGCATAGGCGCTCGAATTGGGTCTTTGAGTCACAGTGGGGAACTTACTATAGAATGGATGAGATGCTTAAATAAGGAAGGATTTTTATGTATCCAAGTTAGCTGAAGTTTCCTGTTTTAATTTGCAGATGTATTGGGTTTCCTGTAGGACCAATTCTCTAAGCAAGGGATGCCGTAGGAGGTCAAAGAAGACAGAGGATGAGGTGCTCATGCCACGTTCAGGGATATCAATGTGACTGTCCCATGAGCATGGTACAGCTTCCTTTTATAAGGAATTCTAGTGTTATTTAATTTATTAAAATTTCTAAACATGTTATGGGAAAATAAATCCTCTATGGTATAATACTATGACTGGGGATTTCATACTTTCAAAGGCCAATTAAACTGATTACTACATACAAAGAATACCGCAGCTGTGCATCATTGTAAACATGAAATGGCCAACTTCCTAAAGAAATGTTACATGGAATTATCACACATTTTCAGTGAATGCTCGTTCACTGCTAGATTCTTAACGTTTTTAGGTTAAAGTTTTTTTTAATGTCTAAAATATTAATTTAATTTTAAATAATTCTAATCGTAGAAAAATAAGCTTGCCAAGAGGGAGCTGCAGTCCACCAGTGCCAAGAGAAACTAGACTGTCATAATAAAATGAATCTAAATAACAATCTAATATTACGACGTGCAGAGCGTGTTATCAGCACACTAAATTGTAAGGTTTTGTGTATCTGGACATAAACAATCATCTAGTCCTTAGGTCCAAAAATTAAAATGAATTACAACCTCAGATGAACCATATCGCATAACATATTACACCGTGTCGTTATTGATTTAATAAAGTGAAACCAAAATGATGATGCCATATGTGAAAAACTAAGTACACCCCATGGTTCAATAGAATGTAGAACCACATGAAGTAATCATTTTCTTTGTAACTTTATCATTGTGAAGGAATTTTGGCCTACTCTTTATTACCTAATTTCTTCAGCTCATTGAGATTTACCCGGCTTCTTTTCTTCTTGAGCCATTCTGTTGTAAACTTACCTGCTGGCAACTATAGTTATTTTAAACTATACTCCCAATCTTTCATCATGTCCCTGGCCCCTTTCTCAAAAATGCACCAGACAATATTATATTTGTGGAGAGGGCAAGGCCGAAGCTTTATTGACTTAAGCCAATCCAACCAATCTATTTTTTCCAAGCAAATAACTATAACTTTGTGCTTGTCACAGCAATGACATGAGCACAATAATTATAACTTCATAAACATGTCAGAAGGCCTCCCTTCACCATGAGTTCCAGATAGGCCTTTAACCAACCTATGTGTCACAGATCCCCATCCGCAGCACTCACAGCCAGCAGTAGCAGCAGCCATGTTCAGCAATCCTGTCTGCTGGTCACTTCCTGAGTCATGTGATCCCCTGAGAGCTTCCCCTTTACCCCAGAGAACCACTTTTTTCCAGCAGAAGCACTCCATCTGCTGGCAGATGTGTGAACACCACCTGAGCTGCCTCTGCCCCCGAACTCCCTTTGGTGGTGGGTTTCTTATCTGCTGGTCATGTGATACCATTTGCCACATGACCTGCCCAATAAAAGGAAGTGACAGGCAAAAGGAAGTTGCCTGAACAAGGAGTTCTTCTTGGCTCTGTTCCAAATTTGGGTTGTTTCTGTCTGTGTTTCCTGCTGCTGATTCTCCTGTATTCTTTGACCCTTAACTACTCCTGATTGCTGCCTGCCCTGTCCTTTGGCTATTCTTGACTATTTCTATTTGCTGCCTTCCCTGATCTCTGGCTTCTCTGGCCACACTTCTGTCTCACGTTCTTGCACCACACTTTGCTCCTACCTGTCAGCAGTCACCAGCCCCTGTGTGCATGAGGGCTGCAACTTGGAACCTGCCTGCACCGTAACATCCTCACCTCTAGAGGCTCTGGAGAAGACTGGGTGGTTGCTTAAACTCTGTGGCCCATGCATGTCTCTGCCAACTGGCCTGGTGACATGAAGGGTTCATCATCCCGCCCTCTGGCACCATGACACTATGTTTCCATTAGGCTTAAAGCCTAATCGATGCCAGCTGGTGAGATATAAAAACTGTCAATAAACTTGGCGCAACCTGTGAAAAAAGAAAATGCCATCCATCCACCATATTTTTTTCTCCTTATCCACTGTTTTCCTTCACCATTTTGCATAGAACACCTCCAGCCATGTTTTTGTCTTATCACTTCTAACAGACATGGTTTTTCTTCATTGTTTCCTTGAAGCACATCTTCATTTGTGACCATGTCCATCCAACTGATTTTAAAGATCCTCCTGAAGCCCCAGAGTCATCCTTAGTGAGGGAAACATTCCTGGGCCATCCTCAAGGACTGACTAAAATTGTGAATGAAGCAGTCTTTTCTTTGTTCTTACAGAATGATTGTTCCTTATCAGCTCTTTGTGAGTCAAGAAACTTTGTTTGGACCTGGCAACTCCAACCTGGCGATGTTAACGTTTGTTTTGTTTTTTTTTTTCTCCATATTTAGGGAACTCGGTCGCTTGCCCTTTACTCTTTTTTTTAAGAACTGGTTATACAACTTTGAATTTATTGTTGGTTAAACCATGCTTTTTGTTTCTTAAAAGTTTTTGGATGATTTGATTTCCCTTTTCTGCTGATGTTTTGTTTTAAGTAAGCTGTTAAGGTCTTCTTCCCATGTTTTGGGATACTTTTGTTTCTGTGATTGGAAGTGTTGAGGTTTTCCAGGCCTGAGCTATTACATTCCCGTAATTATCTGGATCATAAAACAACCAGCCCATCTCTCTTGTTTCACCAGAACTTGTGCAGATCCTTATGAAGGCTTTAAAGAGCTGGCAGACGTTCATCCAAACTTGTTTTAGTTTGAGGCCATCCCACCAATTATGTGCAAATATGTGGAACTGCAGCAAAAGAGGCCATAGGTGTGTAGTGGAATGCTTGTAGATATCCCAGAAGGGACAAAGACACATTTTATCCTAGTTGTCTGTCAAAATCAATTGCCCTAATTTTTGCATATGTTCAAAGCAAGGATTTTCCCCCCCAAATTGATTTTTATTGATAGCTCTTCTGGGGTAGGTATCCATAGATGACAAGAACCTTTGCAGATATAATCTTTTGATACTAGCTTTGAATGAGGCTCCATTTAAAAAAAATGAGTGAAATGACCCATAAAAAGGAAGAAAGTGTAGAAGAATAAACCCAGGGGTGTGCTTTTTATTATTATTATTATTATTACACAGTGTTTATATACTGTACGCTGATATATTACGCAGTGCTTTACAAAGTCCATACTCATATTACTAGCTGTCCCTCAAAGGGGCTCACAATCTAATATTCCACCATAGTCATATGTCATTAACACAGTCTATGGAGTCAATTTTGGGAGAAGGGAGCCCATTAACCTAATTGCATATTTTTGGAATGTGGGATACATTTTAGAGAACAGGATTGTGTGTTTTCTATTCCATGAAACAGCAACCAGGAATTTTTATGCATTGTTGATGATGATCCGATTTTTAGGCAGGTTCAAAATTTTCCATCCAACTTCAACCCATTTTTAAGGCAATGTTAAAACTTTTGGCTAATTCAAGATGTATATGCTAAAGCTGTCCAATCAAATTTACCTATCAGTAGGCTAATATCTCATTGGCTCATCAGTGAACCTGGGTGATATAGCAAACATGGAAAGGTCTTCTTGAAAGTTATTTGCTATTTGTTAGCAAATGTTTTCAATTCTCGACCAGATCTTTTACAGGTTTTTAGATCACCCAGCTTCACTGAAGAAAGTGCATCCTTTCTGGCCTTGAAGAGCTTTAATAAATCAAGCCCATTGTGGAATTTATGATTTTTATGTGAACAACTTTATTTAGGAGCATTAATAATGTAAAAGTATGCAGACTGATAGTGAGGAACATGGGTGGACATAAGGAGGTGCAAAGAGTGCCGCTGCACAGGGGGCCTCATAGAGGTTTTTAATCAGTTAAGCGGGGTCAGTTCTGAACAGGGGCCCACTGTTGGCTATGTCCACCGCTGGTGAGGACATAACAAAGCATTAGGCATCTGGGGCCAGAGCAAGTATGTCTAAGAAAACAGGTAATAGATACCAAAATAAGATTGATAGAGTTTTTGAATAACATTTCATAGCCATTCTACTGTCTTATAGATTTTCTCATTAAATATTCTTTAGAGTTAATGTTTGGTCTAAACAATAATATAAAACATTTAGGAAGAAACATACAGGCGACCAAAGCCCAGCTGGACGTTAGGATGGCAAAGATCTCCATAGCCACAGTGTATTTACCTTGGGCACTGAGGGATGCTGGAATATAGGATATCCATACACAGAGGAAGGCCAGCATGCTGAAGGTAATGAATTGGGCTTCATTAAAGCTGTCAGGCAGTCTCCGAGCAAGGAAAGCAACAATAAAACTAATGGTAGCCAGGAGAAAAAGGTAACCCAACATGGTCCAGAAGGCAACGAGGGAGCCCTCATTACACTCAACAATGATGAACATAGGTTGGCTTTGAGTGTTGTATTGTGGAAAAGGTGGAGCCAAAAGTAACCATATCATGCAAATTAGAAACTGTAGTAAGAAACATACAAAAATAATCATTAAAGACACTCGATGATTGGTCCATTTCTTTAGAGTGCTCCCTGGCCTTGTTGCCATGAAAGCAAACACCACCATAATGGTTTTGGCCAAAATACAAGAAATGCATAGAGTAAAAACTAGACCAAATGCAACTTGGCGCAGAAGGCACTTCTCAAGCTGTGGGTATCCAATAAAAGCTAAAGAACAAAGAAAACACAGAGAAAGGGAGACCAGGAGAAGACAACTTAAATAGAAATTGTTGGCTTTTACTATAGGAGTGGATCTGTTACGTGTAAATAGTCTCAAAATAAAGTTAGGAACTAGGGACGATGCAATAGATGTTGCTGCCAAAGTTGCTCCTAATGGGTCATCGAAAGAAAGGCACTCAAGACCTTTTTGAAGGCACTTGGACTTCTCTGGATTTGACCACTCATTCCATGGACATTTGAAGCAATCAAGAGAATCTGAAACAGACAAAAAAAAAACTGAGCTGGACTAATTAAATCCAACTTTGTGTGAAGACAGATATCTCTACACAAGTGCCTAGGTGTGAAAATGTAACAATAAGGGTAATATACTGCATGTAGTACTTCTGTCTGTAGAAATGCTATTTTATTCACATACTAAATATATTAGGCTGCGCAGAATGGACTGAGATGTATCTGTGATGCCCAACAGGATCATATTGGTGTGATGGCCAAGTGTCTACAGTTTGGTATGGGATTCTATTCTAAACCAGTGGCCATTGGTATAAAATTGCTATAACAGTCTCAACTTTCCTGGGTAGGCTCTTCACTGGGTTTTGGAATATGACTGTGGTAATATGGGGCCAGCCAGACAAAAGGCTGTTTATGAGGTCAGGGACCGATGTCAAACAAGAATGACCTACTTGAAACTGGAGTTCCATTTCATGCTTGAAGTTTTCAGTAGAGTTGAAGGTTCTTCATTAGTGATGAGCGAGAATGCCTCTGACAGTCTCGTGAAATTTTCCTTGAACTTCCAATGGGTCCCAAAAATTTTGACGAACCAATTTCGTGAATCAATGGTCCATGTTCCCATGCTCCCTGGGCTGTACTTATCAATAAGGACAGCCCAAGGACCATGGGCACCTGCTAAACTCATAGGACCTCTCAATGGATTGAGATGCATTGATAAGCATTGATAAGCATTTTTAATGCATTGATAAATACAGCCCAGGAAGAGTGGGAACCAGCGGTCACAGCTGATTGGAGGCATGCGCCTCTAATCAGCTGTGACTGCAGGTGCACTACTGAACTCATATGACCTCTCAATTGAGAATCTCGATTGAGAGGTCATATGAGTTCAGCAGGTTCCGACGGTCCAGGTTCCCACGCTCCCTGGGCTTTACTTGTCATCATCATTGATTATCATTGATAAGTACAGCCCAGGGAACGTAGAAACCTGGACCGTGGCAACCTACGGTCACAGCTGATTGGAGGCACGTGCCTCCAATCAGCTGTGACTGCAGGCGTACTACTAAACTCATATGACCTCCTAATGGAGAATATCCATTGAGAGGTCATATGAGTTCAGCTAGCCTGTGAACACAAACCCGCGGCGAAACAAGGCTGTTCTTGCTTACATGTTCGGTAAGCGAGAATGGCCCCATTCGTCCGAGATTGAACTTAAAAATCTCGCTCGCTCATCCCTATTCTTCACACCAAACTCATCAAACCATGTCTTTGTCATCTAGAGGGGTATAGTCAATATAGATTAGACAAGGGCTTTCTCTACACTGTAAAATGCTTTTATGGAAATGCTTTAAGGATTCACTGCAGATTTAGTTCCACTTCAAGCTCACCAGTTTGATTGGAGATTTCTCCTTGTGGACAGGGAACACATTGGAAGCAGCATGCAGACTGTCCACTCTTTACAGCTTTCCTATATCCTGGTTGACAACTCACAGTACATACCGATACAGGAACCTAGAAAAAAGATTAAAACCACCTTTATTTCCAGAATAAATCATAAAGTGTGACAGAAATATGCAGGGGAAACTAAACTGTCCATTTTTTTTTTGTCTATGAGTTGTTTTGGTTAATGTTAAACTACCTACAACCCATGCTATTTCTTTTACCTATACTAAAATACCTTTTTAATACATTTATAGTTGGGTTTAGAGGTTTTTGTTTGGAATTTGGAGTTAACATTGCTTTTTTGTTTACCTTTTTATCTTCTGTGGCCCATAACAAAAGGCTTGAGTTAATAGTGAAGACCTGACCAGGAACTGCAGTGGTGTCATAACTGCCAATCTTGATCTGTTTTATTGTTCCTTCTGGGGTCATCTGCCAGTTCACAATGTCATAAACCGCTGGTGGGTCTCCATTCCCATCAAAGTAAAGCTCTCTTCCACTGGTAAGAGCGACCCTCACCTTCTTCATGTAATACAGCAGCTGTACAACAAATTAAAAATAGTAATAAAATGTGTATACTTAGACCAGTGTAATGTTTAAATACAGTTATTTTATGTATGCTATGCTATACACATATCACCAGGAAGCATTGTACCCTCCTAAACTAATTTTTAAGGTTTTAACTATAAATAATAGTAGGCCCCTTAGCCAACGTAAGTGTAAATTCAGTTTAATCTTTTCAATGCAAACTATGAACATAGCAAGAATGTGTTTTTGCAGATTTCTTTGTTGTGAAGAAATGACTGATAGTTCCACAATGTATTTTCTTGTTGTGGCTTCTCAATAGAGGAAAGGAAAGCCATTTTTCATTATAACTACTTGTAAGGTTGTTCATGCCTGCATAAAAAGTTTGGCAGCAACGTCAAGTGTATGTTTTGGCATACATTGTTAATTTAGGGCAGTGTTTCTCAACCAGGGTTCTGTGGAACCCTAGGGTTCCTAGAGAGGTTGCTAGGGAATCCTTCAGCAATGAGCAATTTGTGACTTTCAAGTTAGTTGATACTGAGATCTTCCTAATGGCTATCCGTGGCATGCCTTTCCAGTGCCAAGGATGGCAGCCTTTCCAATGACCAGCAATGTAAGAGGCAATCACCACACTAATATACTGTGAGCTATGGATATACTAATTATAGCAGGAGTTCCCTGAAGACTTGAAATTTTTTTCAAGGGGTTCCCCCATGTGAAAAAAGTCACTGATATAGGGTAACCACTAGACATGTCCACATAAATGAATTCATTTATGATCACCATCATTGCATGCACACTGATGTCCAATGTCAAACCATTTATTAATCTTAGTAGATTCTAAGTTCAGTGCTGAATTGTCAACAGTATTGGTGACCTACTACCATTAGGACAACAAGACAACCTCCTGTTGTCCCCAATTACAAAACAGGCTTCCTCTGTGACCTAGAATATAAAGTATTTACTGCACCACCATACAGTGGAAGACTTCTTTCTTTGCTCATTTTATGACACAGAATACAGAAGTTTCACATTTACCGTCTCATTTTTAAAAATTGAAATGGATAAGAATTGTATCCTGTAACAAACAACAAAGTTCATTTTGGGTGTTTGCAATGGTTCATGGTTGGGTTTTGCACTGTTTTTTTCATACAGTGGCAAACAATTGACCAGCACCTGGTTATAGTGGATGGGTGTGAAAGAGGAGATCAAGTTGGAAAGGTTTTTTTTTTTGGTTCCCGTGACATGAATTGGGAGCCCTACCATATTGCCCATTAGCTGTTGACTTCAGCCTGTCTTTGACTTTGTACCTAGTGCTGATTTTGTACCCTACTGTCCAGCTGTAGGTGACTTTGACCATGATTCTGGTCTCCCTCAGTTATAAGATATTGGACCTGATTTATTAAAGCTTTCTATAACTGGAGAAGATAGACTTATATGGTGGAACACGGTCATAGGAGGATTTCATCAACATTGAATCCCTTATTGCAATACAGGTGACTTCAATCTTCCTGCAAAAGCATTGAGCCAATCACATAAGCAGGACATATAGTCAGATATCTGGAGGTGCTGTGTACATTAATAAAGCAGTGAAAATTGCAATGGTTGCATATTGAAATGGAAATATCTGAGAAAGTAAGTAAAAAAGTGTTTTCATCTAATCACATCCCTAAAAGTTTGTGGATAGCCCTCCAAATAAATGGGTTCAGGTGTTTCCATATATCAGAGTACTGTTAATGCTACAACATACAAAAGCATTTTGAATATTATTTGTGAATTGCCATTCTTGTGTAAGCAGTGTGGTGAAAACCCTATTCTGTTCCATCATCTACTAACTCAGCAATGACATGGTTTGATGAGTTTGGTGTGGACGAACTGGGGTGTCCTGTACAAACCCTTGACCTTAACACCCTGAGAGTGAACTAGAACAGTAATTATGAGATCTTCTCATTCTATATCATTACCTGACCTCATAAATGCACAAATTCCCACATTTCTACAATTTTGTAAAAAGTCGTTCAAAAAAGGAAGCTGTAATGCGGAATGGGATTGCAGTTCTAATAATGTCTAACATATGCAGGTTTGCTATTGTATATGTGCTAATATAAGATTACCTGCCAAGAGGTAAAGTTGTGTATATTTGCACATCTGCCATAAAAGAATGGACCTTCTTTGCCACAGTTTTGGAGATCCTGCAAAGCTTTGGCCACGATATGAACCGCAGTAAAGATATTGTAGGCCACACGTAAATTGGAGACATCATTGTAGCTGTTCTTGATGCTGTCTAGACTCTCTTTTCCAGTGCAAACTTTTTCTTGGGTTACCATTTCCCCACCGTTTGGAAACTTGCAGTTGAATGCCTCCTCCCAAAATACCTTTACTATGTTTCCTCCCAGTGTCATGTTAGGATGGATCTTGTAGAGGAATTCACGAAACCCTGGAATCCCCTCACTATAAAAAGCTAACCCAACCGTTCCAGCAAGAAGATGAGAGAAGACTCCGATATACTGTAAAGTAGTGGTGGACCACCCTTTGCTGGCAACAAATGTTTTTCCAGTAATGTTCTGCTTTGTCATTTCATCAAGAATTGGCAGCAAATCAAGACCAGCTGCAAAGACCACAATAATTCTGGCCGTTGACTGTTTAATGACTTTGACTATTTGTGGAGCATTGCGGTCTTGCTTACTGGTTAAAATGTTCTCAGTGAAGGCCACACAAGCTCCAGCCTTGGTGATCTCCTGTTTGACCAGATGAATACCTTGTTGTCCATAATCATTGTCGACAGCCAGAAGACCAATCCACGTCCAATGAAAATGCAAAACCAGCTCGGCCAGGCCTTTGGATTGAAATGCATCGCTTGGCACAGTGCGAAAGAAGGAAGGGAATTTTATACGGTCACTCAAAAGAGAACTTGTAGCATAATGACTTACCTGTAAAAATAGAGGAAAAATTTAAAGTAAAGTGCCTACGTCATGGGTCAGAAATCACAGGCACTAATGCGTTTCGCCTATTCATATACTTAAGAGGATAGCGAGATGCTGCTGTCATCTTTGAGCACACGGATGCTGGTGCTGCATTCAACACCTGCTTAACTGAGCCTAATCAGTAAAAGTAAAAGAACTTCTCCAAAGGAAAACTTTGCAGTATACAAGATTTAAAACCCCACCACAGACCTATTAGAGGATCTTCAAACAAGCATTGCTAAAATCTCTTGTACACTCATGAACATGTATCTCAGTATCCTCTAAAGAAGCTAAATAGTGATACAGTGAAAGCATCTTAGATTTCTGTTACATGGTGTTAAATGTATGAACCTGACTTGGTGCACTGTATCTATTATGACAGTTGAACCATATATAGATTTGATCTTCAACACTGAAAAAAATTATTCTCTGCCAAAAAAAATAAAAACTGCTTTCTAAACCCATCTATAATAGGAGTTCAAAAACTCTTTATTTATATTTTTGTGTGTTTAGGAGGCAGGGACCCAGGGGTAATAAACTAGATTTGTTTCAACCACACAGAAAGGTCCCGCTAATCCTTTATGTTTTGCACTTTATGGGTGAGTTTACTTTGTCATTGGTTAAATATAGAGATGGCCAATGATATGCAAAAAAATCTACATTTTTGGTAATCACACACAAATTTCATGCAAATCAACAGTGAATTCTTTGAAACATAATTGAGACAAACTCAGATCTATTAAACATTAATACAAAAACAAAATACAAAGGATCAATGGACCACTTGGTCTTCTATGACCAGTCATTCGATCACCATAATAACTTGGCTGCAAGGCCATCATTTTCTTCTACAGTTTTCACATAATCCCAGCAATTTTTACATTTTCAGATTACAGTTTGTTACCTGAGGGTAACGATAGAGTCCCAGTATATTGGCAACGACTATAGAGTGGGTGGAGGAAGCAGAACCAATAAAAGCACTGAGAGGAGCATTTTGCAGACATTGATAATTGGGAATGGCCTCATGGTGTCCAGTTAGCACTTGTAAGGTGGCTGCTGTATTCACAGGTATAGTCCCGCACGTATCATACCACTGGAGCCCCATGGTTTTGTTGGGTAGAAGATGCTGATTTCTGTTAATCTCTTCTACAGCAAACAACAGGGCTTGAAGCTGTTGGAAATAGCCAAAGTGAAGCCTTGTTGAGAAGAAAAAAACAATGTCAACATATGAAGGATTATTGCTTGTGTTGAGGGTGTATATATATATATGTGTATGATGTGGATAAGGATGAGCTGGGTATTGAGCATGAACTCAAAACCAGTGCAAGTCTATACCCCATGCAAGTCTTTAGGAATGCAAATCTTGCTTTAAGCAGGTAAAAGGCATGCCAGAAATCTGTCAACTGCAGATCAATGTATTCTGAATGAACTCAAAGGTGCCTTAAACCGATGTCAAGCTGATGCCAATGCCATGCTTAAAGTTCAAGCCCTAGGTAAAAATCATGCCCACACTCTCTTGAACATGTATCTCCATAGCAAAATAGTCATTGACTTTGGACCCATCTTTATTATCTATATTACCCTTTATACCTTACCGGATCCTGATGGGGTTTACAGAGAAAATGGCCCTAGTCAAATAGCTTGGGCTGATATCTCAAAACCTCGACCACAACTGTTGAAAGGTTCTGGGCTCTACCATAAATTTAATGCCCGACAGAGGAGCTAAGGGGTTATTTGTAAGTTGGCTACTTTTTGCCAAACTGATCCAGTAAGGGAACCTAAGTCCATTTCACCCTTGAACTGCCAACATACAAATATTGGCAATCCTAATATATTTGTCCCATACTTAAGAAGGAGTGTTTACATTGGCATACATTAACATTGACAGGTGTAACTTACAATGAACAGGTTGGAGGTGGAGGTCTGGAGGTGAATGAAAGATAAGGATAGACATCGGCTATACGAACTGGTAACATGGCCCCCAGTATTACATCCCCTGGATATATAATGCCTTCGAGCCCCATTACTTCCAGTCGACAGTTAGAGTCTTCAGTGTACAAAGCTGGAATAAAGGGGGTCAGGAAGAATGCCCAGAGCCTGCAGTGTAACTTGACCATATTGTAGGGATCACCTGTAAAATAAATGAATAGAATGGTAATGCTCCAAACCTATAAATATTCATACAAGATATAAGACTCTCCTTCCAAATGTATATGGTCCTGTCACCAATTATTTGGACCTTATGTAGTCTAAGTGGGCCAACTGAGAAAACTTGTCCACAGGTAGTCACAATTACTTATATTCTTTATACACAATATATCCAGTATTAGTGCCTGGTGCTCTGGATTCCCAAACTGGTAGACCTTGGGTGGGGGCTTCCTATATTAAACAGCTCCTTTTAGGCATGTGGCCACCCAAGGGCTCTAGCCCAGAATTCTAGATATTGGCTTTGGCGTAAGAAAATTTCTCAGCATGTTTAGTTTGATAAAGAACCACATAGAGGAGTTTTTGCTAGAAAATAATATTAAAAGTGATAGTCAACGCGGCTTCACGAAAGACCAAAGTTGTCAAACAAATTTACTCTATTTTTATAAGTAAACAGGTAGACAGTGGAGTAGCAGTTGATATAGTGTACTTGGACTTTGCTAAAACATTTAACACTGTACCCCACAGATGGGTAATATGCAAGTTAGGGTCAATAGGTTTAGAAAAGTCAAACTGGAGCAGAGAGCTGTAATTAATGATTCATACTCTAAATGATCTAAGGTTATTAGTGGTGTACCCCAGGGTTCAGTGTTGGGACCTTTACTGTTTAACATCTTTATAAATGATATAGAGTTTGGGATTAATAGTACCATTTCTGTGTTTGCAGATTACACCAAACTATGTAATGGAATTAAGTCAGATAATAGGAATTAAGTGTAGATAATAGTCAATACAGGATGTCTATTATCTACAAGCAGACCTGGATGTACTGTCTGATTGGGCAGCCAAGTGGCAATTGACATTTAATATAGATAAATGTAAAGTTATGCACTTGGGAGCTAACAACATGCATGCTTCATACTGTCCAGGGGAAATACATTTGGGGGAGTCACAAATGGAAAAGGATCTGGGGGTTCTGGTAGATCATAGACTTAATAACAGCATGCAATGCCAACCTGCAATATCTAAATCTAGCAAAATACTTTCTTGTAATAAAAGAGGAATAGGCTGCAGAGATGGAGACATTATCCTGTCCCTGTACAAAGCATTGGTGAGACCACATCTGGAATATGCAGTCCAGTTTTGGGCACCAGTTCACAAAAAAGACATTGTGGAATTGGAGAGAGTGCAGAGAAGGGGAACTAAATTAATAAAAGGAATGGAGGAGCTTGGCTATTAGGAGAGATTAGCTGAACTGAATCTATTCTCCCTTGAGAAGAGACGTATAAGAGGGGATATGATCACCCGGTATAAATATATAAATGGGCCATATAGAGAACTCTCTTCCCCATTATTCACTTTGAGATCATTACAAAGCACAAGAGGGCGCTCTTTGTGTCTGGAGGAAAAGAAGTTTAAGCTCCGGATAAGGAAGGGATTTTTCACTGTAAGGTCTGTGAAAATGTGGAATCTGCTCCCTCAGGAAGTAGTTTCAGCAACTACTATAGATTGCTTTAGGAAAAAGCTGGATGATTTCTAGAAGAACAGAATATAACTGGGGATTAAAGCTTTAAAGTAAAGATAACACTGTGACTGTTGATCCAGGGAATATCCGATTGCCTCATGGAATCAGGAAGGAATTTTTTTCCCCTGTTGAAGAAAATTGTACAAGGGTTTTTTTTTTCTGGACCAACCATGTCTTATAAGGTTTTATATCCGGCAAATCTTTATTTCTCTAGTTGTTGAACTTGATGGACTTTTTTCAACCTAACCTACTACTGTATGTAACTATGTAGCTTAGCCATCTAAAGACAGGTTCATCAAGGATTTTCCAACCAACAAACAATCTGTACTGTAGTACTGATGACGCTCTCTACCGCCGATGCTTTTTCCCTGGAATTCACCAGTTCTGTGCTGTTTGATCCTCACAATGCTACAACATAATATTCAGTTTTGTAAATGGGTGTCTAAGAAAAATATGAGGAACACTTTTCTGCCCCTAACATTTACCTTCATGGCTATTACAAGGTATAATATATTTATGGAAAAACCAGTTCTGCTGGTTGTCTTCTTCCATTCTACACTTTTTCCCATTCATTTGTTATTAATAGGCGAACATGTTTAAATTTTCAGTTTTATTTTATTTCATAGTTACTGCGTAAAATAATATTTGTTATATTATATTAGCTTCTCTCTTTTTTCAGTACATATTTCCTCAATGATACATATCAATCCCTAAGTGATACTTTCCTCCTGAGGCCAGACAATGATAGATTACACTATTTCTGTTTGGCTATGTCATAGGAGTTTTCTTTCATATACTACTCTTAAATGAAATACTTAAACATTTGCCATGATTATATTTCCGGTTCTCCTTTTTGATATAAATTTGACATATAGTATAAAACATTAGATATGTAGTAACCTGACAAAGTATTATTGTGGACCTCTAAATCAATGCTGGTAAATACAAATATAATTTTGCTGATAACTTCTTGCAACCCTAGACATTTCCTTATATATCAATATATCATTGTCTTTTTATTAGTTTACTACTAATTTATTTTTATCTGTTTATTATTATATATATATATATATATATATATATATTTTTTTTTTTTAAATGCATTTCATGATTTCATGTAAGGAAAGAGAAGCCCAGTGATATATTTTAGTGAACTGATCTTGATGTCTATCCATGCCTACCAGCCTTTGTAATCTAAAATTTAAATAATTCAATAAAAATTGTGTATTCTATACCAATTGAAAGGGATATAAACGTCTGCATATTAGTCTATGTCTCAAATATTTATATGATTTTAAAACCCCAGTTCCATAAGAGTGAATATATTAACTTTTATATAATGTGTACTAATACAAAAGGCTAATAGAAAACTAATGCAAGTGCTAATAGGAAAATTATAATTGGTTCTCTGTTCCTCCTATCAGGCTCTGTATTCTTCAGTATTTTCTACAGTTTATTAACCTGCAGCAAGCAAATAGATAATATTCCCCAGCTTAATTGTCTGCATACTTGCTAAATGATGTTTATTGATATAGTGACAAAAAAGTTATGAGTTATTATTATTATGCAAGGGATAAATCACTTAGCTTAGTGAATGTGTTTAATATCCTAAAGACTCAATACTCAATCGTACCTTGCTCTAGTGCTAACTCTACTCCTATCAGCATGTTCCCTGCACTGCAGTACAATTGATTGGATTCTCTCTCTGTACAGGGGCTGTACAAGCCTGATATCAAGTCAAATTCAGATTCTTACATTGCTTGCATTTCAGAAATAAATCCATTGGTTACAGATCTGTATTATTTGTGTCTTGAGTTCAGCTTTAAACCCTAAAACTAACACCTTGTGCTGTATAGTCCCCTCTTCCTGCCCTGCACTATACACGAGTAAAATGCATATTGACTATATTACATATGGATAATGCATTCCTGAATATAATGAAGATTCAATACAAAAAGAATCCTACACTTACCATGTAACACTATTTCCCATTTGTATTCTCTTCCGATTCCTCTTATTTATAGAGAATCCTACTATAGTATCCAGGGGGAAATTAACTCTTTATTTATTTTGGTGGCACCTAACAAAAGATGGTATATAGAAAGTCGATCATAAGTGATTATGTAAGGGTTAAAGCAATGGTATCTCTCTAGGCTTTTCCCGAGGCAAATTTGTTATCCTGGGAGGAAATCTGACATCTGCTATGATAAAAATATAGATGGTATTGCACCCTTGGTAATTCATATACATTATCAGCTTTTTTTTTTTTTGGACAGGTGGGCAGTTATAAGAAGCCTTTTTGTTTATCATAAAATATATATATATATATATATATATAATAAAAATATAAAATATATTGGCCTTAATTTGGCCTTCAGTTACTCTGGTGCATGTTACCGAAATTCTAGTAAAATATTTTTTTTTTTTTACAGTAATTTTAGGAAATAATTTTACGAAAACTTTTAATTGTACCTATCTCTAAAAATGCAATTGACTACAAACCAGAAATAACCACCAATTATATTGCTCTAGTGAACATGGTTTTACCTTTATTAGCCATTATGGATTGTGATTAATGGTCCAGTTGCTTTACAATTTGATACATTTGGATATTTATCCAAAAATACAAAAAGCACTTTGAACTTTACCAGACCTCAGATATAAAATGAAGCTGTGATCATGGTGGATTTATTTCATTAAGAAGAAATTGGATATTAAAACATAAAAAAATTTTGGGACAGCATGGGGGTACAGTGTTTACAATTATGGTTTCCTATATAAGTCTATATATTGGTTTCCTATATAGGTCTCCAGTTGCTTGTCTCTTCCACACCTTTTATGTGTTTTAGCATAGAGTGCTGTGTTTTTCTTTAATATCCCAAAAACACACTCTAAGGCCATTATTGCAAGAACTGTACTCCAGTTGGTTCAATTTGGCCGTGATGGAGATGCTTTAGTATTCCTTAGTATTTAGTATACCTTAATATTCCTTTTTAGGCAACACAAGTAAAACTTGTGCCGCATAAGCACACAGAATTATATTGCTATTTGTTTTTCTCCCCTGTTTATCATCTGTCATCCGCCATCTAGTAGAGTTTATCATCTGTCATTTAACAGTTTATAATGAATTATCAAATGTCATCTACCATCTAGTAAATGTTTATCATTTGTCATCTAACATTCGGTAGATGTTTAACATATAATGGTTTACCATTTGTAATTGCAGCACTGTCATCTGGTTTATCACCTGTCATCTACCATCTGGTAGATGTTTATCATTTGTTATTTAACAGTTTATAATGGTTTATCATTTGTCATTGCAGCACTGTCATCTGTTTCTACCAGTTCATAAATAAACTACTCTTTGAATTATTACAGTTTTTAAAATGCATTTTCCCTGGATTTATGTGTATATTTATTTATTATTCAACACTTAATTTGTCCCTTATCTTCTTATGAGATGTTCCCTGGAGTTCAGGTCAGGTTTGAACAAGATGATGAAGCATTTGGGAAAGAACATACAAATGACCAGAGCCCAACTTGATGCCAAGATAGCAAAGATCTCCATGGCCACTGTGTACTTGCCTTGAGCACTAAGGGATGCTGGGATGTAGGATATCCATACACTAAGAAAGGCCAGCATACTGAATGTAATAAACTGAGCCTCATTGAAGCTATCAGGAAGTCTTCGAGCCAGAAAGGCAACAATGAAACTAACAGTAGCCAGAAGAAAGAGGTAACCCAGCATGGTCCAGAAAGCAAAAGTAGAGCCTTCATTGCACTCAACAATAATGAGTTCTGGGTAAATGTGAGTGTTATACTGTGGATGTGGAGGAGCTTGCGACAGCCAAGTAATGCACAAAATTACCTGTACTAAGAAACAAAGGGATGTAATTAAGTAGGCCATTCGGGTATTGGTCCATTTCTTCAGCCTGCTTAATGGATTGACAGCCATGAATGCAAGCAACACCAAAATTGTCTTGGCCAAGACACATGATATGCAAAGAACAAAAGTCATTCCAAAGGTAGCTTGACGCAGAAGACAGCTTTCCCTGTTGGGGACCCCAATGAAAATTAAGGCACTGAGAAAGCACAAAGTTAGGGAAACCAGAAGAAGGCAGCTTAGAGAATAATTGTTGGCTTTTACTATGGCGCTAGTTTTGTTTTGTGTAAAAATTTTCAGAATTACAATTGGAATGAAAGAGGATCCAATGCTGATAGCTGCCAAAGATATTCCAAGGAGATCTTCATAAGAGAGGTAATTTAAACTCTTTGGTAGACATTTTGTTTTCTGATGGTCTGGCCACTTATCCCAAGGACACTTGTAGCACTCAAAAGAATCTGAAACATGCACCAAAATAACATTTGTTATTTGTACTGATAGATGATCTTGTGTTTAACTTCTGGTTAAAAAAACCCTATTTTTTAAAACCTAAAATTAAAAAATGTTAGATTATAACCCTACTTTTATATCTAGTAAATCAACTCCTTTGTTCGGGAGGGTTTTTATTTAATTTTTTACCTTTTATTTTAGCTATAATTAGCTGAGGTAGGAACTTCTACTCCATGGTTGACAAAGCTGCCATACTATGAAAACTTAGCATTGTGACCATAGGATTAGGGATGAGCAAGCTACGATCTTGCGGCGAATCTGGCATTTCTTGCTAACCGAACATGTAAGTGAGAAGGGCCTTGTGATTTGGCCTGAGGTCGAGTTTGCGGCGAACTGAACTCATATGACCACTCAATGGAGATTCTCCATTGAGAGGTCATATAAGTTCAGTACTACACCTGCGGCCAGAGCTGATTGGAGGCACCTGCCTCCAATCAGCTGTGACCGCAGGTTCCCACGGTCCAGGTTCCAATGCTCCCTGGGCTGTACTTATCAATGATGATAAATACAGCCCAGGGAGCATGGGAACCTGGACGGTCACAGCTGAACTCATATGGGTTTAGTAATACACCTGCGGTATCATTGTTAAGTACAGCCCAGGGAGCGTGGGAACCTGCGATCACAGTTGATTGGAGCCACGTGCCTCAAATCAGCTGTGAATCCCATGCTCCCTGGGCTGTACGTATGAATGATAAGTACAGCCCAGGGAGAGTGGGAACCTGGACGGTCACGGCTGAACTCATATGACCTCTCAATGGAGATTGTCCATCGGGAGGTCCTGAGTGCAGTAGTACGCCTGCTATCACGGCTGATTGGAGGCATGTGCCTCAAATCAGCTGTAACCGCAGGTACAGCCCAGGGAGTGTGGGAACCTGAATCGTGGATTCACAAAATCGGTTCGCCCAAATTTCGCAGCCCCATCGAAAGTTCGAGGAAAATTTTGCGAGACTGTCAGTGGCATTCTTGCTCATCCCTACATAGGATACGCAGAATAAGCTAATTTACAAGTACAGAGAGGGCCAGCAGGTTTATTATCATTGTCTATTCACAATTTATCATGGTCACAACCCTAAAAATGCCCTCAGCTTGGCTCTCATGAGCAGGCCATGTCATTAGACATTGCATGCACCTCTGTCA
The DNA here is from genome assembly GCF_032062135.1 of Pyxicephalus adspersus. Lineage (NCBI taxonomy): Eukaryota > Metazoa > Chordata > Amphibia > Anura > Pyxicephalidae > Pyxicephalus > Pyxicephalus adspersus. The sequence goes on from NC_092859.1 coordinate 6,596,731, forward strand.
CTGCTGTGGGTTCACAGGCTAAGCCCTAGATAACATTTATCAAATCTTGGAGAAATAAACCTACCTGACTGGTTGGAAATCTCTCCTTGAGCACATTGAATGCATTGAAGGCAGCAGTCTGGTTCTCCAGTTTTGGCAGCCTTCCGAAATCCAGGAGGACAACTTTGACTGCAGACAGAGACTGGGACCTGAGTAGAAAGATACATAAGTGTAATTAAATCAACTAAAAAAGAAATGTTTTCAAGTAGAGAAAGCAAGACTTTTTTGGATAACTTACTGTGTGTTTATTGATTACATAAACAAAGAAAAGTATTTTTACTAAACAGAGTTCTCTTGCAGTCGATCAATACATCACCTACTTGTAAAGTGGGGAAAAGTGGCATGAAGGTAATTATTAATAAGAAGAATCTTCTCTGTACCTGCTGAAAAGGCATCCTCATCATCAGTTATCTACTGATATATAAAAGGCAGGAAATGGAGGTAACCACCTTTGGGCACAAATCAAAATATCAAAAAAATTAGGACTTTTTCAAGTCCAACTCGTTAGGAAACATTTAAAGCATTTTTTTTAATTGGGTGTACTTTTTTTGCTGCATGTGATGTTTATGATGTACAAGATTTTAAATACTAGAAACATCAGGATTTTTAAGCCAATTTGCAGGAACAACAAAGGACCAGAATCTCCCTGACCTTAATTGACAAGAGATCTTATACATTGACTTGGAAGGAATCTAAAAGAACATTTTCCAGGTCCAGTGGATCTATTGCCCTGCTGGTGATCCTGGGAAATACTGGATCTTAATTAACCAAATTTATTTCAACCCCAATTAACTATAATAAATTGAGGAAAGGCCTTGGATCTCCATGCATAACAGTTAAAAAGTAAAAAAAAAAAAAAAAGACAATTTCCAAGAAGAGGTCACCAAACCCTGAACTATGCCTAAGGATATTTGTCAACTGAAGAGGCTGTGTACCAAATGAAAAGCCAAATGACTTTAAATACTTAGTCTTAAAAATGTATTATTTACTGTTTTTATGGTCACACCTGGCTGTCTCCATTAGACCACCGGATGGCACTTTTATTAATTCTAAACATTTCACCAGGAGATGCCGCAGTGTCATAGCTGCCAATCTTGACTCGTTGTATCATGCCCTCTGGGGTCAGCTGCCAGTTCACAATGTCATAAATTGCAGGTGGATCACCGTTCTCATCAAAGTAAAGTTCCCTGCCATCACTTAGTGTAAGGCTGGCCTTTTTCATGTAGTACAAGAGCTGTAAGGAAGTAAAGCTTTCGAATTACCGTCATGTAATGTTGTCCTAAATATTTATACATGTATAATTTTTTTCTGCCTGGCCAGGTGTTTTTCCATACTTCTTATTTTGTCTGAAATTCATTAAGTGTACAGGAAGGGGACAAACCTCATCTTCCCAATAGGTTTTTGATATTTGTCCCATCCAGGTAAGTATTCTCCCACTTCCTGTTCTTTATTATACCCACAACAGAAGGGGGAGATCTCCACAATGGGAACACATGCAGCTTACACATAGGGCTGTTTGCATTTATTATTTAGTATAACTTTCTCCATAAAATAAAACAGAACAGTTAGTTAGAGGGAAAAGTACAGAGTAGTTGGGTGCCTTATGTCCTCCATTTTATCTGTGATAGCTGGGCATCAGTAGGATCTAGTTTTCCTCAAGTTGACCTCTGGGCACAAAACTTTTTTTCATTCTTTAAGTATATTGCTCAGGAATTACAAAAGGATATGAGTTCACCATGTGAGCACAAAATTTCTTGCAAACCCAGTTATTGCCTCTTTTCCTGCCCCCTATTTATCCTATTGGCTGATAGGCCCTTAGACGTCTCATTATGTGTTCGTTAGGCTAATCAATTAGTATTCATTGCTACTGTTGATCAGTTCTATGCTAGAGGTCAGGGCTGTTTCTGTCCATTTTGCTGGTCTAAACAAGACACTGCCACCATTTTGCAAACCGTTACCTCTTTCTTCGTTGTAAATGAAGAAATTAAGTTGCATAGGTCTAGCGCCCCTTACTTCTGTTTAGTGAAAAGAGCCCCTTTACATGAAGCTGGTATCTAGCAGTGTGAGGCCTGTGATTAGGATATCTATTCATCTCACTGACTTCCCCAGCAGAGGTCATATGTAAAACCACACAGTGGTTGGCTCTTTTTTTCACATACTCCCTACCCTTAAACATACAACTGCTGAGTAGCAGGTGAAATATGCCATCAATAAAGTGACCCCAACCAAGTCCTGTCCACCTGCTCCATCGCTTTCTGAATACAACCTGCTAAATAAAGGGGGAAACCCCATCTTAAAAGCTGCATTCTCAGCATCCCTTTAGATGCACACTTATCTTAGCCTGCCCAGTAGATGAAATGTTTCATTGTCATTATGATGTCCATTGTGTCTTAATGACATGCTTAGTAATGGCCATGAGGCCCTGCTGTGGTTCACAGAAGAAAATTGGAAGAGCTGACAACATTGTTAGGGATAACATTGAAGACATCATAGGAAATGTTTAAGACTAAAACCCAGCAAATAAATATTTATTAGTCTTTGCATATTCTTTGCATACTCTTTGAGTTACTATATTTCATCATGTGACTTTAAATTTCGATAGCCTAGGAACAGCAAAGCATTTTTTGGACTATAATTGTACCTGCCATGGCTTGAAGTTCCTAATGTTCGCACAACTTGCATTAGTAAATGGTCCTTCACCTGGTCTACAGCCTTCCAGATCTCGTAAGGCTTGAGCTAAGATATGCACTGCTGTGTAAACATTGTATGAAGTTCTCAAAATGGACATATCATGATAGCCATTCTGGGTTCCTTCAAGAGACTCACTCCCAGTGCACTTAGGAATTTTTGAGGAGTTTCCATCAGTTTTTGTAGTCCTGAACTCACAGTTGAAAGTTTCCTCCCAACGCATCTTTAACCAATTGCTTCCGACACTACTGGAAAGGTGAAAGTTGCTCAAGAAATCTTCAAATCCTGGAATCAGTCCACTGTAGAGAGCCAATCCAACTGTGCCAGAGAAAATGTTATTAACTTCTCCTGTGGCAAATATTGGTGCCGTTGACCAACCTTCACTCGCAACAAATGTTTTCCCATAAACCTTCTGCCTCATCATTTCTTGCACAACTGGAATCAAGTCAAGAATTGTTGAGAAGACAATGACAACTTTGGCCGAAGACTGCTGAATGACCTTAACTATGTTAATAGCGTTACGATCAGCTTGACTCACAAGAATGCTTACGGTGAAGGCAATGCAGGCTCCAGCCTTAATGATCTCCTGCTTGACCACATTAATACCCTGCTGACCATAGTCATTGTCCACAGCCACCAGACCTACCCATGTCCAGCCAAAATATAACACAAGCTTGGCCAGCCCTTGAGACTGAAACACATCATTTGGAACAGTTCTGAAGAATGATGGAAACTTTTTGCGGTCACTTAATAGACGACTTGTTGCAAAATGGCTGATCTAAAAGGAAGAGAAATTAGTTAGAAGTTCAGTTAAGTAGTTTCCATCTTAGCAGATGAAACGTAGTAGCATCATGGTCAACTGGTTATCACTCTAGCTTTGAAATCCAGGTTTCCACATGAACATGAAAATTGTACATTTTTTGTTCTTTGTAGTTGAACAAGTGTTCTTGTTATCATCCATAATATAGTGGAAGGGTAATTAAAAATAGGGATCAGTGAATATGCCAGGATGTGCTTTGTCAAGGTTTTTTCAATTCCTGCCTGAATTCTTTGAAACCCTAACCTATAGGTAATAGGGGCAAATCCTGATGTTATATTGTGCCCATTTCCAAGAATAATAGGCTAGTTATTGTCAAAGTAGCTGGGCATTGCCATGGAAAGTATGTATCATTGCATAACAAAAAATAATATTTTTTTACCACGTCAAGATAAACATGGACAGGACAGAAATACCAATCCATTAAATTACATGCTTGGGGACGACACTGGTATTGCACTAGGTGCCGAATCTGATCTCTGAACATTGGTAATGTTTAGTTTTATTAGCATCAGGCCGAGTTGAACTCCAAGCCTAACTGTGACAAGTATATTCATAACATGGTTGTGTCATGTGATGATGTGTAATGAAAAGTCTAGCAGTAAATTGCCTTACCTGAGGGTACCTGAAGAGTCCCAGAACATGAGCTAGGAGAACAGAATTAGAAGATAATGCTGCTCCAATAATAGCACTATCAGGAATATTTTCAAGGCATCTATAGTTGGCAGTGGCTGTGTTTGAACCCGTCAGTATCTGTAAAGCACCGTCCAAGTCATACTGAAGTACATTACAGGAGTCATAGATCTGGAAGCCCAAAGTTGTGTTGGGTAGAAGATTGGGGTTATTGTTAATCTCTTCCACTGCATATATCAGTGCCTGGATCTGTTGATAGCTGATAACATAAAACCTTCAGAACAAATACAAAAAATATTATTATCACTATTATATGAACCCGTTGAGCTAGATGTTGAAACCAACAGAAGACAAGATCGGCGTTAGAGTGATGCAAGTCCTTAGACAGACCACCGAGCCCAGTGCCAAATTGAGAGGAGAAGTAGGGTTGAAAAGACAAATGGTTCAGGCTGGTAGCAGTTAGAATCATGATTACAAGAGCTAGGTATCGAGGAAGGTAGTCATTGTAGGTTGCACTCTTCTGAAGTTGATGAGCAGAAGCCTACCTCCTTAGATTAAATCTGGCAATCTGGGTTTTATGGGGGGACAAGAATATTAAAATTCTCTCCAAAAGGGGAGAGTTGGAGAGCAACCAGAAAGAGGTTCTTACCCTTTCTCAGTCTACCGAAATATTAGATTTTCCTCAGATTCTGCTCCAAAGATAGAAAATAAATGGTAAGGAAATCTTCACAATGGAGATATAGAAACTAATGGAAACACCACAAAGGTTCTAACAACATTAAACTATAAAAGGCTTTAATTGGAGATGGATTATGACCAATTAAGGGCCAACTTCAACCACAGCTATTATATCAGTTTTAGAATTCTCAGGGATTTCAACAAGCCCACTTACGTTGTACAAGGAATCTTCAGAGGTCTTGTAGTAAAGGAAACTTTTTGATAAGCCCATTCCAAATGGAGCGGTACAACAAACCCAAACATAACATCTCCCAGTTGTGTTATTCCATCCAGGTTTGATAAAGTAGACAACGTACATCTCTTATTCATAGATGTGACTAAAATGATGTTCATCAAAACTAGAAACAAGATTGTTTTGAACAATTTCACCATTTTCTTTCAATATCTGAAAAGGCATGATACTATGATCATTATCTGCCCAGAATACATTGGCAGCTGGCAAAAGATAGGTTTTCTTCAAGCACAGAGGATTGTAGATGGTAAACCTTTGCGTACGTATTTTTTGCCCTATAGTAGACATGATGGTCAGGTGTCCACAAACATCTAGGCATATAGTGGATGAGATGGTCAGGCTCCTAGAATGTGGACCTCTGACTGTCAAGTTACTATATGGTTAATAGTATGTGGACCCCTGACTACCTCACCTACCTATAAGGCCAAGAGCCCAGTTTAGGTCAGAATCCCAAAAGACCACAGCGTTATATATAGTTTAAGAGATATGATGTTGTTACCTATAAAAGGTAATTAATTACCAATAAGGATAACAACTTCATATGTTTTTTTATCCTGATGAAACCCATGCGTGAAGAGTAACAGGGAAATATTAAAAAATCAATATGGGAAACTATGATTATATTTTCTTTTCTTGATGCCCCTGCTTGTGCTTTTGCTAGAGAGGAAGGGGGATGATGGCTTGACCTAGGTGTTGTGGGTGATGGCTTGAATGGGGGGGTAGTTTTAGCTGGAATCTAGACCTTATTGTTAAAGGGAGATTGGCCATCTCCACTCACTGTTATTTTATTTTTTTTCCAAATGCCCTGATTGTGCTTTGGCTGGAGGGGAAGGGGGTGATGCATCTGAAATTTGGGCCTATGTGTTGTGGCTTTAGCTGGGATGGGGATTGTTATGACTGAAGTCATGACCTAAATGTCATAGGGATGTTGGGCATCCCCCCTCACTGCAATTATAATTTTTTTCCCTGATGCTCCTAATTGTGCTGTGGCTAGAGGGGAAATGGGATGATTACTGAAGTCTGGAGTTAGATGTTATAGGTTATGGATGGGATGGAGGTTGTTTTGCCTGGAGTCTGGACCTTAATGTTGAGGTTGGGGTCTGGATCTTGGGTATAATGAGTTGTGGTTGGAGTGTGATCCTAGGTACTATAGATCATGACTGGGGGCATAACTGGATTTTGGGTATAATTGGTTATGGCTGCAGCTTTAGAATATGTGGTTTGTGCTAGGGGACATGGGGCTGCTAGGTACAGCTATAGTTTATGCTTCGTATTGTTGGGTTTACCGGGGGATTATTATGCCTGGACAGTTGGGATTATGGCTGTTGTTCATTATTTCTATTTGCGCTGGTGCTGATAATTATAAGGGGTTATAAATTAAAGTTATCTATATATACAGGCATCTAGACACAGCATAACAACAATATAACGGAACATGTAGCTACTTACATGTACAAGGATAATAAACCCTGAGTGGGTTTATCAGTACTCAGGCTTTTGTAGTCAGTACAACACTGCAGCAATGCACTGAGCAAGGTGAGAACATGCAATAGAAGTTAGTCTGAACGACCACAATTTATGGTATAGCAATGATAACGATGTAAATCGTATTGTCATATTTCTGCTACTCTTTCTGTTAATGTTTAATGTTGCATAATGAGTTGCTTGTAATTGCCCACTTATATAAGAAAAGAATAAATGCCAAAAGGGAATAAACAAGATTGGTATACAGGGTTTCCTTGGAGGATCAGAAGGATACGTGATTAAATTAATTATTTGAGGTAGAGTTATAGTTTCCCATGTGTAAAGTCTTACTAATCTTGTACTTGAATTTGTATGTGAAGAGTTCATACAGCGTATGTGCAATGACATTTTAATTTGCATTTTTTTGTGTTTTGGTGTTATTATACTTGAAAATATTGGACACACAAATACAAAAGATTGTATCTATAATGTCTTAAATGACACATAAAGTCATCCGTAACAATGAATGTCTCTTATTTGTTTAAAATATACCCTACCTGGGGCTAAACATTAATACCTATTGATATCATTTAATAAAAAATAAAGATTAAATCTTTTTGAAAATGCAAAACATTAAGTCTTGTTAATAAAATACACTTGATCAATTAATTATCAGAAAGTGTGACCATCTCTAGAAAAGCAGTTATTGCAGTTTGCAGGTCTGGAGCATTCAGGTGTGCGTTAACATAATGCCAAGGAAGAAAGACATCTACAATGATCTTAGAGAAGGAATTGTTGCTGCTCATCAATCTGGTAGGGCTTAAAAGGTCATTTGCAAACAATTTGAAGTCCATCATTCTACAGGGAGAATTATTACTCAAGTAGGAAACATTCAAGACAGTGGCTAATTTTCCCGGAAGTGGATTTCCCAGCAAGATTAAAATGATTTTAGAACCAGGATCATATTATTTTTTTATTATGTACTGATACCTAACACCTTGGAATTTAAAGAGGGTGTACTCCCTTTTTCACTTTTTTATTTTTTTAAAGTGTTTCTTCATCAGGAGGCTAAGCCCTCCACATTGTAGCAGAGTCAATAGTGGTCTGACCACTGTCTTCTTTTGGTGGTGGATCTTACTGTTTTATGTGGATATGCCTGAGATGTGTATCAAGAAAACATAAGCTGGTTGGTTAAGATGAGGTATTATAAAACAGCCAGGCCTTATTGGAGGCACCTGTGTGGGCAGCTCAGGGATTTTTTGGACACTTGATTTAGATTTATTACTTGAGACATCTTCCCACAGGTCCCTCTGAAGCTGCCCCCTTCTCCAGCAATTTTGGTGATGATACCATGTTCACCAGCATTGCTATTAACTTGCAAAGCTAGCAAGATTAGGAAATTACATCAAGGACCATTCATGAAATCAAGGTAGAAATGAGAGTAGGGCTAGGCTAGCTGACACTGATAGGCTAGCTTGTAGCTGGTTGGTCAATGGTGACAATACCTATCCTGTATATACAAATTGGGTGTAGTCAGTTTTGGCACAGCCAACATGAAGGTGACAATGATTCCAAATATTTAAAAAAAGGGATAATAGTGTAGGGTCTGTAGGGCTAAAAAAGACAAAATACGAGAGTTCTTCCAAAAGCTTCCTAGTTAATGCTATTTATTAGGAATGTCAAAAAATAAATTACAGTTTTCCACATATTGATTTGTGATGCATTTTTCCCAGCGCAGTACCAACTTTACATGCCTAAAAAGGTGGAAATTAGATGATGATAAATCCGAACTATATGCTGGGTGTCCCATAACCTTCCACATTAATCGTCTGAGGGTTTCCATTGTGTGGGCTGCAGTGCTGGGATGGGTGTTGTCATGCAACAACACAAAAAGTATATGACAGAACGCTGTTCCTGCAATTTCTAATTTTCACAGCTATCTTAACCACAGCATGACAGCTTGCCAGACAGACTAGTCACATGACACACTGCCTTTCTAATGAAAATAAAAATGTGTGGAAACTTTTTTAAGACCCCTGCATTTTTTTTTTATAAACTGATAGATTATGGAATGAATAGATATGGCGCCCGCCTGACTTTTTAACCTCCTAAACAGTTCATTTCTGTCTGGATTTATGTGTCTTAAAGTGGTACATTGTTTTTCACAAAAATTTATTTTAAAGTGTAATATATTAGTATGATTATAAAAAAGTTTGAAACACAAAATCATGCCAAAATAATAAATTAAATGAATTTAAAAAACGTGTATATATATATATATATATATATATATATATATTTATTTTTTAATTTTTAAATACATAAAAAAAAAACAAATAATATACTTAAACTATTATGTTATACTGTAAAATAAATGTTCTTGAAAGACAATGTACTGCTTTTACACATATAAATCCACTGTATTGCATTCAATACAAATATTTTGTATTGAATGCAATACAAATGGATTTGAATTTCCCACCCCGCCACCAACGTCCTCGCGCACCAGCGTCACAGGGAACTCCCCAGTCACTCTTCGAGTGCAGAGGAAGCCGGCTGGAGGAAGGAAGAAGACGGACTTCCCGGGATGCTGGCAAATCAGGTAAGACTCGACTTGCTATTACTTCCCATAGGTTTACCGCTTTTAGCATCTTTTTTCTACCCCGGGGGTTACTGCTCAGGGGGTAAAGCTCTCCGAGGCTGGAAAGGATAAACTTTCATCAGTGGACCTGAGTGATCCAGCATACCTGGAATAGATCTGGCCCAGGATTGAAAACATTTGCTAACAAATAGCAACAGAATTTTAAAAAAATCTATTCCAGGTTTACCTAGCTTCACTGATGAAAGTGTATCCTCTCCAGCCTTGGAGAGCTTTAATAAACCAGGAACATGGTATCAAGTCCTAGCTATGTCAAAAATTTACTTACCCAGCTTTCTGCAAAGCCATGAACCATCACCATCTTGTGTCATCCCTTAATGTGTGCTGATCCAAATCTATCTTGGTGACATTTAGTTTGCTAATTAAAAGCCTCCATGCATCTTAGTGTTCTCTTACATTTTTTTTCAAGCCACTTTTTGTTAACATCCGTTTATGCAAAAATCAGCTGCATGCATTTGCTCTAGACTAGTGTTTAACAATCTTTTTAACATGAGGGAACCCTTGAAATATCTTTCAGGTCTTCAGGGAACCCCTTCTTTATTTAATATATCTACAGCTCACAGTATATTATTGCGGTGGTCAGTAGGAAGAATACCTCTTGCATTGCTGGTCAGTGGGAAGTCTGCCTTTAAGTTTTTTAAAATACTAATAAACATTAAAAAGATTGTATAAAAATATGTATATTATATAAAATTGTAAATATATTTGATATTTTTCTAGTTTGTATCTAAAGTAAAATCCACAGAGAGAAATAAGTGATAAAAAAAGCATTTGGCAGCTGGATGAGAAGACAACTGGGCAAACCATAATAGGGAGCAGCACAGTTCGAATGACAACATATTATGTATTGCTTTACATTTTCTGCATACTATTACTATCACCAATACTTAAAATTTGTAGTTGGGTGTTATTCTATGCAGAGGTCCATATCTTCGGCTTTTTAGCGGCATTATTGTTCAGTAGATATACTCTAGAGTTCATGTCGGGTCTGAACAATATAATAAAACATTTAGGTAAAAACATGCAGATCATTAGAGCCCAGCTTGAGGCTAAAATGGCAAAGATCTCCACTGCCACTGTGTATTTACCCTGAGCACTGAAAGATGCTGGCATATAAGAGATCCAGACACTGAGGAAGGCCAACATGCTGAAAGTAATAAACTGAGCTTCATTAAAGCTGTCAGGAAGTCTCCGAGCCAAAAAAGCCACCATTAAACTCATGGAGGCCAGAAGAAAAAGGTAACCCAACATGGTCCAAAACGCTACCGATGAGCCCTCGTTACATTCAACAATAATCACACCAGATTTGGTTGCAAGGTTGTATTGAGAGAATGGAGGAGCAAGGAACAGCCAAACAAAGCACAAAATACTCTGAAGAAACAAACAGACAAAAATAATTGAGTAGGACACTCTGAAGGTTGTCCATTTTTTCAGCCTACTTCTGGGCTTTGTGGCCATGAAGGCAAAGACCACCATGATGGTCTTGGCCAAAACACATGCAACCGAAAGAGTGAAAACCAAGCCAAAGGATACCTGACGTAGGAGACATTTCTCAGGTTGGGGGTAACCAATAAATCCCAAGGAGCAGAAGAAACAAAGGCACAAAGATATCAGCAAGAGGCAACTTAAAGAGTAATTATTTGCTTTTACTATAGGAGTGTCGTTATAGGAGATAAAAATCCACAAAATATAAACAGGCAAGAAGGCTGATTTAATGCTGACAGCTGCTAAAGATGCCCCCAGCATTTCTTTATAAGAGAGGAACTCCATAGGCTTTGGGACACAACTTGATCTTTGGTCATTTGGCCACTGATCCCATGGACATTTGATACACAAAGCTGAACCTGTAATAATTATAAAACAAAAAATGCTGTTATTCAGCAAATATAGATCCAGAAACAGTAGTAAATGTACCGTAATAATAAGTCTGCTGCAATTATTGTCACTCATAAAGGTGACCTAGAGAAAGGTGAAAGAAAAGGGTATTGGTGAAAGGCCAGCATGATCATGGCAAAGGAAGAGCAGGAGTGTAAGGTTTAAATGGATATAAGATTGGGGTTGAGGGGCAGGGCAAGGTCCAAGATTGGTGGAGTAAAAAGGCAGAAAGTGAAGAAAGTGAAGGTTATAGCAGGAATTGATGTGGGGAAACAAGCTATGTGTGTGTGTTGGGGGGGGGGGGGCTTGAGGCCTTCGGTGTGGTAACTGTGGTCATGTATTTGGGGCGTGTGGAGACCAATCGTAGGTATGGTGTCCTCCCAGAAAAAGTTGTCAATAAAAGTTGTACAATTGGGTTGGTCTGCTGGTGAGTGCTATCGTTCCTGAGTCCATTCAGTCCATTGTACTAGTGTCTTTGTAGCACTTCTTCCCTTTAGGAGGGGCTCAATATTTCCAGTTCTCCTGACTTTGCCACCTACTCTGGTCTGGCTCAATACGACCTTTATCAGACGTTCCTCGTGTTCTTCCAAAGTTGGCCCAAAAATGATCAGGTCATCCAGGTACACCAGTACTTCCAGAAGATGCATGTCACCCACTGCCCTCTCCATCAGCTGTTGGAAAATGGCTGGAGCTCCTTTCAGGCCTTGAGGCATCCGATAAACTGAAAAAAATCCAACAGGACAAATGAAATCCGTCTTCTCCTTATCTTCGGAATGCATTGGAATTTGATGATACCCACTTCTCAGATCCAGCACACTAAACCACTTAGCCCCTGATAAGCACCATAAGGCAACCTCGATAGTCAGTGCATAAACGTAGGGACCCGTTCTTCTTTTGGACCACTACAATTGGCGGCTTCTTGACTCACTGATATCTCCTCTTCAGCTCACTGAGATATTCCCATAAATCATCCAAATCTGCCAGGGGAATTGGTCGGGACCTTTCTCGGAATGGCTTGTCATCAGATAGACGGATGCGATGTTGAACATCCTACATCAAAACCATCAGTGGTGAACAGCTTTGGCCACTCTGACAGTATAACCTGAATTTTTTTCTTCCATTTGTCAGGCACTGCAGAGGCGTTTGGGTAGGGCAGTTCCTCTAGGAGTTCATCAGACACTACCCCCACTGAGAGAGAAGGAGCACTGGGGGTGACGGGCTTCACTTCTCCTAATAGGATCTGAGCCCAGAGCTCCATCGGTGCTGACAAGGGCATTTCTGAAACTTATAGGGATTTTGTTTCAGATCCCGAGTGGGCACTGTCTCAGGTACCAGCTCAACTCTAGCCTCCTGACCTTCCCCAGAGGCTGTCGCCAAAAGCAAATAAGGCCCCCGCTGTTTATATGCCAACTGCGATTCTGCTCTGAGGCATGCCACCTCCCCCTGGTTGTAGGACTCTCTTTTTGTTCTCTAGAAGCCACAATTTTCCCACTTCTTCTGGTGGGGGATTCTTTTCCTTAAGGAGGCTCTGATATACGGACTTCAGTTAAGGATTATTTTTCTCTGACGAAAGGGCCTTCTTGATCCACTATCGGGGTGAGTATTCTCCTCAACAAATGTGAGTTTGTCCCTATGATCAGGGAATTTCCTGAGGACCGAGGGAGCGAGGGCACACAATGGCAAGAGAATTGTAAGAGACCCTTCTGACCCAGCCTACCGAGGATCCACAGTCAATTCGATCTGTACATAGCCATCATAGGGAAGGTTCTGGGCACCAACACCCTAAATCTCCAAACTCTCCAACGTCTGCATTGTGCTTCAGATGCTTATATTAGAGGTCCCAGTATATTAGGGTAACCTGGGCTCCGGAGTCAAGGAGGGCCTTAGTATATATCCCTTTAACTTGAATAGGAATCATTGAGGAGGGCCTAATCAAATCTTTGGGAAGTTTGTGAATATCGATTAACTTTGAGGTTCTATTAGTCTGAAAACCCAGGTGTTAGCTCTGCAGGTCGTGCCGGCACCGTTGCTCCTAATTGCAGGCACGGGCGCCGGGTCCTATCTTTCAGGTAGAGTAACCCCTGTAAATGTGTTCCATGCTGGAGTTTCCTTCCTGCTGGAGACTTGCACTGCTGTTTGAGCTGGCGTGGGTGTGTCTCTCTTCATCCATGAGGCAACCCATACATGCCCTCTGTTTCTACAGCCTATGCTAGTATTTAAAGGCACTTCCCACTAAAGGAAGTTGCCTGAGCAATCTCATGGTCTTAGCTTGTCTAACTCCAAGTGCAAAGGTGCTTCTTCTGTCTGCCTTTCTGTGTACCGGACCTTGCTTTATCAAACCCTTGGACTTTGCCCGTTTGCCGCCTGACCCTGACCTCGGATTTTGTGTATGGACTTCTGCCTGATTGCCGCCTGACTTTGACTTCGGATCTTGTTCACAGACTTTGTTTAATTACTACCTCTCCTATACCTTCTTGGCCACGTAAGCCCCTCGGTGCTTGCACCAAGTACCCTGACTCCTGTGGTCAGTTGCCACTGACTCGGGGGTTGCTCTGGAGTGGCACCTGGCAGCTACCCTCACCATCCTGATCCTCACCATCAGAGGCTCTAGCGAAGACCTGGTAGCGGCTTAGTTACGCCCCTCTGGAGCATACCCAGTCAGTGGCACAGTGGATCCACACATGCTTGAATTACACCCGGCTTTTTAGAGGCTAACATTTTCCCTTTCTCTTCCTCATTTTTGGGAAAAGAGCTGACTAAAATTTTGGGAAATCCAGTTGGCTTCTTCACTGGGACCCTTGGAAGTTTCCCTGATGCTTTTCTGCAAGTAGTTGTTTGGTCACCATCTTCAAGTTCTCTTGGTTGGGGCATTTTTTCTGGAGATGTCCCTTTTCACCACATTGGTAGCAGTATCCCCATATTGGTCGTGAAGTAGGCACGCTCACAGTCTCAGCCTTGTCTTTGGTGGCCTCTAACAGTGGTCTAACTTTTATGGCCCTATTTTCTTTCAGCTTCTCTACTGTTTCTTTTGACTCTATGTGGAATGTGTTAAGAGCCTGAACCGCCTGCATCATCTGAGACTGTGATTGCGCAAACTTGGTGAAAGTGTCCATCAAGGTAACCACTTGGCTTTACAATTTGGTCAACCCGGAGTCAGTGACTTCAGTAATAAAGGACTCAACACCTGGTGACAACAGTGTAACTCTGTTCTCCAGCATACAGATTGACGCAGACATGGGCAAATTGTTCTGGGATTTGGCGTCTAAAAGGGCCTCTTCCTCTCTCACTTCTCGGCTTATTTGGGTGTGAGTCAGCTTATCCCTTTTTTCTCTTATTCTTAACTTCCACATAACTGGGTCCATAGGTTGAGCCCCTTGCAGCACCTGAACGAATCTTACTTGATCAGTCTCCATCTGGTCCACCCTCTTCTTCAAAAGGATTTGATAGAATATCTTGTCCAGTCGAGTGATATACCCAGACAACTTCTTACCCACACTCTGATAAGTGTGCTCAAATTGGTACAACAACTCTGATCTGTTATATTTTCAGTTTAACCTCCGCTGCGGGTCCTTTCAGACTTTCAGTGAAACACTGTTTCTTGTGAGATTCAGGGACGTCCCATTCAGTCAAAGCCTAAGCGGCCTGGTCCACCCAGGATTCAAAGTCGTCTTCACCCACGGGTGTGGGTTGTCTCCCAGGAAAAAAAACATAGTTTGCGGTACTTGAATCCGGTATAGGGCTGGATAGGTTTTAAACACTTTTCAGCCAGATGACACAGGGCATTCAGGACATCTGATCCTATTATATTCTGTGCACTGGCAGCTTCTATAGATGTTGTATTTGTAGCGGCAGGTGGTGTCTCCCCTCCCTGTAATATCTCGGATGGTGGGGCGGAACTTAATTCAGGGCCAGTTCCTCCTCAGGGTCAGTCTTTTTTTCCTTTGGGTCAGTCTTAATATCTAGCAGAAAAAGTCCTGCCTATACCAGACAACCTCTGGTTAACTTCGCAAATTTGTGGATTAGTTCATGTTACACCAGGCAGCTGCAGCACTATACAATTTTCTAGAGATGATTTGTGGTGCATGCACCACTCTGCAACTATCTTTGGGCCTATTATGTATTGCAGGCAGACCCAGGAATCCAAGTAGGCTTGGAAAAAAAAAGAATTAAAAAAAAAGAGAATTAGGGAAAAAAAAAATTCTGGACGAGCCCCCACGTGTAGCACTTCCTCCTTCAGGAGGGGCTGGATAATTGCAGATCTCCTGACTTTGCCACTTACTCTGATCTGGCTCAATACACAAATAGAATGAGTTCAAACAAAAAGGGAGTTTATTTTTGTTACCGCTATAATAAAGTGAGTTTAAGAGGTGAATAACATATAATATAGAATAAAAAAAACTTGAATGGAGCACTTATGAGTCACACAGCTCTCCTCCTTTGGAAGAGCAGGGGGGGGGGGGTGGATAAATCCAGTTCTGATGTGAACATATACGATTCCTCTCAATTCCAAAAGTGTCTTCCCAACAATTCAATGAGTCAATGCAAAAATAAGGGCAAAGGAGAAAAAAAAGAATCAAAGCCACCAGAAGGCAAACATCTAACAGGATTGAGATTCAAGGCAGGAATAGGTTATATCTGACATTCCAGTTCCTAAAAGGCAGCAGGAATTTGTTGAATGCAGAAAACTGCTGTTGGCAGTTGAGAAAAGGTTCTTCATACAACAGGCAGTCCTTATCTGAAGGGCCACAGACACCTGTTCCACTTTGAAGGGTTGCTCAGTCTCACAGCAGATGTACTGGACTCCTTGCTTCTGAATCAATAGCTTCCCTCTTGCTGCTATTTTAATCAATGTGCCCAAGCTGAGCTGGCTCTCCACTAGAGAGTCTCTCCTCTCCTTTCTTCCTCAGAAAAACTCTGTGTCCTCCCAACACAACGTTCCCCCAGCTCCCTCTCTCCGTGCAACTGATTCCTACTCTCTTCTGTTCCCGCTCCATGCTGCCATCTAGCGGTGGTTTAGGCACAGTGTCTTCATACAATATAATATAAATATAATATAATATATCAATATCAATAATATAATAACATTGCCAACAGCCTTAACCTTAGTCTTGAAAGGACATAAACACATCTGCTCTCTTACAGGGGCTACATTTTCTTGCAGGATCCCACATCCATTGGACTCTACCTGGATAGTGATTTCAACGTCACTAAGGGGCTGTGGCCTGAAGACAGAAATAGGGTAGTATAATTGTAAATTTTTTGGGGTACATTGTTTATTTGCTCTACTTATCTTCTATTTTAAATAATGTCATATTTTTTGATCCTTGCCTTTTTCTAGGCGTATATGGTTATATTTTTACAAGTTTCTTGTTTTTTAATTGATATTTTTTATATAGTGTATCTGCTTTTTCTGTACCTTGGGTGCCAGGATTTGGGTTTGGCTCCCCAACTTAAACCTGTAAGCACCAGTGCTGACCCTTCAAAAGTATGTGTCTTTATTTGGTCACCATTTCAAAACATCTTTGAGAATTGCTTTTGTGCCTCTTTTGGTTTCTTAGTCACAAAGGAACTTGGCACAGGGAGAATGTTATCTAGATTGGGAAAAGATAGTTTTATAATGCCCGCCACATGAACTGACTTCCGGTTCTATTCCAGTCAATGTCAGGATTGGGTTCACCAGACCAATATAGCTTATGAGCACAGGGCCAGGGTTCAAATGTCTTTTTTTGTTCAGCCTTTCCCAGCTTCTGTTAGAACTTTGACTTACCAGACTGGTTGGAAATCTCTCAGAGAAGGAGACCCACACCACCCCCGACTTTGTTGCCAGGTCTAGGGGTATGTGTAAAGTGCAGGCCTCCATAAGAGAGAGCAGCAGCAGAGACAGAGTCAGAAGAGGAAAGCCAAGTTTCAGTGAGAGCCATATGTTATCTAAGTTGGGAAAAGATAGTTTTATAATGCCCGCCACATGAACTGACTTCAGGTTCTATTCCAGTCAATGTCAGGATTGGGCTCACCAGACCAATATAGCTTATGAGCACAGGGCCAGGGTTCAAATGTCTTTTTTGTTCAGCCTTTCCCAGCTTCTGTTAGAACTTTGTCTTACCAGACTGGTTGGAAATCTCTCCTTGTAGGCAGGGAACACAATCAAAACAGCACAAAGGTTTTCCTGAAACAGAGGCCTTCCAAAATCCTGAAGAACAAGTCTGACTACAGACAGAGTGGGGGACCTGTGAATGATATATATTTAATATAAAATAGTGGTAATGAGATTTTTTTTAATCATCATTTTTTGCAATGCCAAATAAAATAATATTTTCCAGATATGCACACATTTATGTGACACTACTATCACATAGGATTTACACATTTATTCTGAATCCCATTAGAAAAAAATCTTGAGTGAAACCTGTGGGTATTTTTTCTCACAACATATATTAATGAAATAAACACAGGCTTTCAAATGCCAATATTGGAAAATGTTTTGTATGTTAGGTAGCATTTAGTGACAGTGCTATAGCACCGATCAGTAATTAAAATCTGTAAATCTAAACCAAAAATCTCTGTGCTTTATGTTGCTAAATTCCTAACTGAATCTCTTGTTAAATCCTTTACGCACTCTCTAACTGCAGGGCAGGAATCATGTTGTCAAATGGTACTAGGTATTATGGCAAGAGGTGAAAGGTACAGTACTTTTAAGGCATCAATTTTAAAGACACATCATTTATAATTAAATACCTGATCAAAACAATATAAATTACCAATAAAAGGACAAGGGGCCTGCAGCCTCTGTTCAAAAAGTTTGTCCCAAAAATGTTTGTTACTCAACACGTTTCACGGACATTAGTCTGCTACTTCAGGAGTTGTTTCCCTGCCATACAACATGCAAGGGGGCACAGAGAGCATGGACCTCCTAAATCTTGTAAGAGTGAAGATTCAGATTTTTTTTTAATTATATTTTTATTGAGGTTAACGGTAGAAAAATACATTACAGACATTTCTTTTTAGGATTCAGATTTTTAACTACTCTTGTCTACACTTTATTAATTATTGAGTGACATTACATACATTATAAAATTTGTGAATGTGCAGGTGTTGGGAAATGATGGAGCTCTAGACTAATTGCTGTAGTGTGTTGGCTGGCAGCACCATCTTTGAGAATCAGCTTGTACTGAGAGTTTGTTGCAATCAAAAAAGTCCAAAATAGTTGGCATCCAATATGTTTCCAAAATCTATACTGTGAAGCCAAATAACGCTGCCCCTAAATCTAGCTGCTGGAATTTGAAGGATAAAGCTTTGGGCTCTAGGCTTGGTGGCGATAGTGTGGTGCCTCTTATTGTCCAGTGGTGCCTCCTAAGTTGTTAGGAGAGTCAATTTTTATTTGTCACAATAAAAATCTATCAATATACATCAGCTATTTTTCAAGAATTATGCATAGATTCCCATCATAGATTTAGAATGCAGATGAACATTGGCAGGTAACACAAGCCCATGATGTAGCATTTCCTCACATCCTTTTAATACACCTCCTCAAAAAGGGATTATTATTTTTTATTTTTAAAAGACATCATACTGAAAACTCACCTGTTGGCTTCCCCCAGGCCACAGTACAAGACTAGAATTGATAGTCACAGCTTGATCAGGAGGTGCTGAGGTATTAAAGATGCCAATCTTTACATAATTTATGAATCCTTGTGGACTCACTTGCCAGTTCACAATGCTGTAAAAGGTTGGCAGATCTCCATTTTCATCAAAAACAATCTCTTTTCCATAGATTGATGGAATCCTGACATTGCGAATATAGTAAGTAAGCTGAACAGAATAGAATATTTTTTTTAAAGAACACATTTTGGGTTCAGAGTAAAAAGATTTGCTAATCTTATTTTATTTCATAGGGAATTTATAGGGTCATACTCTCTAGCAATAGGCTGTAGGGGCAGTCCCAACACAGACAACCACCAGCTCAATGGATTCCTCCCCTTTACATTGGACTCAATCCCAATTGATTTTGAATGTAAGACTTGACTGTGTGACTGTTGGTATATTACACATGAATTTCTGCAACAATTTTAAGGAAATAGCCAACTGTCAACAGCTGAGGTTAAAATTAACCCAATGGTATCCAGTCTGGCTGGCGACACTGAATGGCAACTACTCTTTAATAAGATTCCTCAGTACAATAATCCAAACAAAACCCAACCCCATATTGTTGCATCATTTCATGATTCTTTTAACACTTTTTTCATCTTAATCAACATTGGCAGGGTTTACTGCCTCTTAATCTTTATAATA
>NC_092859.1:6616686-6661211 GCF_032062135.1 Pyxicephalus adspersus
TATAGGACGCACTAACTTTTCCCCCCCAGTTTTGGGGAAGAAAAAGTGCATCTTATACGGCAAAAAATACGGTAATTAAGTAAAGCTTTATATACAAACATATTGGTACTCCATCACTTATCAATACTCCATCACTTATCAAGAAAGTCCCTGATGAAGCAATAAGGAAACGCGTAGGACGTAGTTTATGATGTTTGTAGACATGCATAGCTGTACAGATGTTCATAATATTATCCTAAACACCTATGTTTGGTGCACAGCTGATTTAGGTATATTGAATTTTTCAATTCCATTTCTAGAGCTTGTTGAAGACTTGTAATATAGTTCTATACTTTTTTGCATGTACAATTCTGTCTATACACCCTTTGCAGGTGAAAATGGAGAGTGGAATAAGTCCTCATCAGATCAAAAGTGTATGAGGTCTTCCCTTTTTGTGAAGGGTTCCCACCTAGAGGATGAGCAATAGTCCAATAAATGTAGAAAGTCTTCAATAATGGATTGGTGATCCACAGCACTATGCCATCTAAACTTGCGTAAATCTTGGTGCTTGTGTAGTGCTTAATTGTGTTCACAAATCTCTGGCACAGATTATTTTTTAAACATCCATATCAGTGTTTCTCAACTTGGGTTTCATAGTACCCTAGGGTTCCTCCAAAGGTTGCCAGGGGTTCTTTGAGCAATGGCCATTTTGTATCCCTCCGGTCAGTTTCGGTGACACCAATGATATAGTGGATATAGGAATTATAGAAGGGGTTCCCTGAAGACCTGAAAGTTTTTTCAAAAGATCCCCCATGTTCAAAAGGCAGAGAAAGGCTGACCTATATCATGTGTGGCTATTTAGGAATATATTTAAATGTATATTTTTGTGCTTCGTTTTTTGGATTATTTTTTTTTACTTTTTGCATACAAATATTCTCTTAATACAAGGTTCTTCTGTTGCAGCATTGTAGGTTTATAAGTATCTAAACCCCAAAACAAAAGTGGTAATACATTGTTCCTTGCTAGTCCCTGGCTAAGATTGATGCAATTTTTTTTTATTTATTTTGTATCCCACCAGTCCCTCCAACACAAGCCTGCTGTACTGTATCTGTAGAGGAACAACGTAGCTCTATCTCATTTGCTAGTAAAATGTCCTTTAACACCTCTTATGCATTTTAAATCATTTGCTTCGAAAAACACTCAATACAATATTACCTGCCATGGTTTGAAATTCCAAATGGTTGTACAAGACATTTGAGAAAAAGGTCCTTCCCCCATTTTGCAGCTGTTGAGATCTTCCAAAGCTTGGGCCACAATAAAGAAAGAAAAGTACATCTGATAAGCATATTTCAAGCTATTGGTATACGTAGAACTGTTTTTTGCACTTTCCAGCTTTTCGTCTCCAGTGCATGACTTTATGGAAAGCCCTAGAGAGTCATTCAAGTTTGAATGATTGACAAATCTACAGTTGAAAACGTCCTCCCAATACATCTTCATCCAATCCTCCTTAACAGACAGAACAGGGGGAATCTTGGTAAGGAACTCATTAAAAACCGATGCCATTTCATTGTTACTGGTAAATCCAAGTGTACCAGATAGGACTGGAAAATAACTGTTTAATGATAATAAAAGTGATCTGGACCAACCTGCGTTCCCAACAAATGTCTTTCCTGTGACATTTTGATTCAACAGTTCCTTCACAACAAGAACAAAATCAGTTTCGTAAGCAAAGACAATTACAACATTGGCTTTGGAACCCTTAATGGTCCTGACTATGTTAGGGGCGTTGCCATCTGGTAGATCTAGATGGATGTACTCAGTGAAGGCCACACAAGCTCCAGCTTTCACAATCTCCTCTTTTATTGGCTGAATCCCCTGTATTCCATAATCATTGTAAGAAGCCAGAAAACCAACCCAGGTCCAACCAAAATACTGAATTAGTCGCGCTAAGCCCCGTGATTGAAGCTTGTCACTTGAACAACTCCTGAAGAAGGATGGAAAAAGTTTGCGGTTACTCAGCAAGGAAAGTGTTGAAAATGGGCTGACCTGGAAATTAAAAATGTAAATAAAAAAAATGTAAATTTTTTTTATAGCGATTTGAATGAAGACAACATTTACTTTTAGCCAAATACAAAGCTGTGCAACTATGCAGTCCTATCCCCATATAAATGCCCCAAATATCAACTTATACCATATATACTCAAGTATAAAATAAAATTTTTAACATTGAAATAGCATGAAAAAAGAATCTAAGTTTATAAATACGTCATACCAGTGAATTTTCTCAAATAACATGAATAACTAATTCTTGCTATCTAAGACATTATTTGAATTTGTTAGACCTGATAGGCAACTCAAAGGCAAACTAAATGAGTCCTATCCCCATATACATGCCCCCTGTATACACCTATATAATGTATGCTCAAGAATAAACCAAAATTGACATGTAAATTGTATTAACAAAAAATCTAGAATTATGAATGGTTCATACCAGTGAATAGACCCATGTCCTTAAATAACGTGAATAACTAATTCTTCCCGTCTGAGACATTATTGCAGTTTGTTACACATTTTATATGAAGGCACAGCTCCATATATTGATGTCCAATAAAAATGCAGAAAAGACAATTTAGGGTCAAGTGACAAATAAAAAACACTCAAAAAAAACTAAATACTTTAGCCTGTAAAAAATGGGAAAACTATTAATAGACTGAGCCAATGTGAATGTACACAGTGGATGTATTTACTCACATTGTTTATTATTGTTTACTGTTTTGAATATTAGCAGTGATATATTAGCCTCATTTTGTGCCCTAGGTTTATACACAAGTCAGTGTAATTTTCCTGTTTTTCAGGTAAAAGTAGGTACCCCTGTTTACATTCTGATGGTTTATATTCAAGCATACAGAGTACATACGTAAAAAAATAAAAATATTGAACATTTTCACCAAGTGAAAGTCCCAGTAACACATTCCTATTATAGGATTACATTTCTCTTTTACTGTACTTTATGTAATGTTGTAATTCTACGTGTAAAAGTGTATTAGGACTTAAAAAAACATTTCACTCTTGCTCTTCCCATTAAAGAATGGGGCTTTAGATCACATAGTGTGCAGAAAACAACGTAGAATGCAGCATAGGCAGAAAGAACAAGAATGTATTACTTTTTCCTTAAAAAGCATACAAATCACGTTCATTATTATATTTATCAAACGAGAAGAAAGACATTGGAAGAGTTTTCACTTTAAATATTTCCATTTATAATTATAATAATAATAATATTAATTAATAATA
Source organism: Pyxicephalus adspersus (assembly GCF_032062135.1). Taxonomy (NCBI): domain Eukaryota; kingdom Metazoa; phylum Chordata; class Amphibia; order Anura; family Pyxicephalidae; genus Pyxicephalus; species Pyxicephalus adspersus. The sequence goes on from NC_092859.1 coordinate 6,619,960, forward strand.
TTATAAATTAATTAATAATATTATAATAATAATCATAATACACTTTTCCATTATTCAATTCCATATTTCCATTTCTTATAGATTACTAAGATGATGCTGATAAAGGTTGGTACTGTCGGCCATAAATCAAATCCACAACAAAGGACATACACAAAGAGAAAACACAGCCGACATCAGAACAGACGGAATAATAGTTAAAATGGGATAACTAAATAAAAGATAACAATCTTACTTGTGGATATCGAAAGGCTCCCAGAACATTGGCCAAGATTATTGAGTTTACAGATACTCTGGACCCGATAACTGCAGAGAAGAATGAACTCGAATTACACGGACTGTTAGAGGGAACTCTGTAAGGCTCAGTCAGGAACCGTAAAGCTCCTTGTAATTCATAATGAGGAACATTGCATGTGTCATACATTTGGAACCCTAATGTTATATTTGGGAGAATGTTTTGATTCTGGTTGGTCTCCTCAGCTGTGTAAAAGGCAGTTTTAAGGTACTGATAAATACTCAGATCAAACCTTAAGCGGAGAAAAAAAAATATTTATTTACGGACATCCTTTTACATTACAAAAAACAACAAAAGTTATCTTTAAATTGTTATAAATGGCAAAACCCAAATATTTACCATGATTCCTAACCTTTCCCTTTCTTTTTTCTTAACTTATTATAAAAAATAGCAAATTTATTTCTGGAGAAGGAAACTCGTTTTTTTTTTATTCAAATCAGAGAAATCTCCACACTAGTTTTCATCAGGACAGAGACCATTGACACCGCTGTTCCCTACACTCAGATCCCTTGGGCATTTGGAGGCATCCGGCACTGCATGTTGGAGCAATGGAGCACTATACGTATTTCAAGGTAATGAGCACTGCTTTAATTACAGAGGTATGGGACACTGGGCCTGATTTATTAAAGCTCACAAAGCTGGACAGGTTACACTAATATCAGTGAAGCTGGGTGATCCAGCAAACCTGGATCAGATCTGGTCTAGGATTGAAGACATTTGCTAACAAAAGCAAATGACTTTTAAGAAATCCATTGTTGGTTTGCTGGATCACCCAGCTTCTAGTGTATCCTCTTCAGCTTCGGAGAGCTTTGATAAAGAAGGTCCACTGTGTGGAAAAGTGATATTTGGAGATCTATGTGTTTTAGGGTATACCAGCATTGCATTGCATTTAAGAAAAAATGAATTTAATATAGAGCACATTATAATATTAGGATGTATAGGACACTTTGTGTACAAGTGTTTGAGAATTCTGCAGGTATTGACGGAATGATGTGACATAAAGAGGGATGCGGCACTGTGCTATAGAGATCGGTAAGGAACTGTTTTTCATAAAAATACTACTGCATAAAATAATTAGCTCTAAAATACCGTAGCTGTAGAAGGAAAATATTTTTTGCAAAGAGAATTTTAGTTTATCCTAGCAAGTCACAGAGAGAAATGAGAAAGCGCTGATAAGATGTTGTACAGGTAGAAGAGGGAATCATTTCTTGAGTCACTTACCATGTGCAGGTGGTCCTTGGAGGTTCGACTTGAAATGTAACCTTTTGTTGAATTTTGTCTATATGAACTGGTAGCAACAAACCAATCATGATATCTCCGGGTAGTGTTACCCCCTCCAGTTCCATCACAGGTGAAAGTCTGCACTTTGGGTCCACACAGTAGATAACTGATATAAAGTGGATCAGAATAGTCTTCCAAACTTCTATGTTAATAGGATTCATGTTTCAGGATAAATCTATGAACAACCTGTAAATAAAAGCCACAGACTTTACAGCCACCTATATGTATGCTACTTTAACACATCTGAACGACCTTTTTTCTAGTAATAGTGAGTTACAATGACCTGGGCCTGTTCTTGTAATGTTGAATACTCAACTGATGAGGCAGCCTGTAGAACTGCGAAAAGTCTTCAAAATTACAAGAATAAGTCCTGTTAAATGAGACTAACTAATACTGGATATGCATTGACCTACTTAAATGAGAACTTTCAGACCAGCTATTTGTATACCAGTGAGTCCTTAACCAGTTGAAAAAACGTCAACATGGTTGTGTAGGCATATGCTGTATGTGCTAATCCACTTACTTCTACCACCCATTACCTCTTCTTTTATTGCTGGTAATTCTGGTAGTCAGGGTTAAAATTAAGCTTTAACAGTTTTCAGAAACTTCATTGAAAAATACCTAGTAACAACCTTTTTATAAAGTCATGTTTACTATTTATTATTCATGTTCAGATTTAGGAGTGACCCCCAATGACTATAACATTGTCAGTGAAAGAGTATATAAACTTAAAAACAGTAAATGTAATATTTGGCTGTGTACCAGGGCTCAGATGTGGTGGCCTAATTATTTTTATTAATGTTTTTTATTTGTTTAGGCTATTTTTTACGTTTATTTCATCTGGTTCATTTATTTCTCTTTATTTCCTGTTCATGATTATACCTATCTTTCTACTGTACCTATGGGGGGAGCAAAAGTTATCACATGGGCTGGACATCATACATGTTAATCTACATGGTGAATTCATGGTACCGGTATCATAAGAATGATATGTGTGTACTTTTCAGTCCATGAGAAGTTCCATGAATATAGGTATTTATTTACTGCAAATGCTTTTAGTCTAAAAAAAAAATCAATGAATACAGCTCACTCAGCCACTGCATCTGGGGACTGGGGATTACTGTAGGAACCACCAGCCTTTGGGAACATTTACATCAGCATGACCACTAGAGGGTGCAATACACTTTCTTGTTTATTTCCTCTCTCTTTCCCCCCTCTTATTCCCCCTCCCTCTCTTTGTATTTCTCTCTCTCCCTCTCTTTTCCTCTTCTTGTCTCTCCCCCCCCCCCCCCCCCCCTTCCTTTTTTTCCCCCCCCCCCCCCCCCTACTCTTTTTCTCTCTTGCCCTCCCATTCCATCTACCTCTTTCTCTCCTTTTTTTCTTCTTCCTATTTGGGCCTTTACTTCTCTCTCTCTCACTCTCTCTCTCTCTCTATTTCTCTCTCATTACCTCTCTCTCTTTCTCAGTATCTCCACCTATCTCTATCTCTTCCTTTCTTTTTTACCTTCCTCTCTATCTCTCTCTCTCAATTTTTTCTCCTCTCCCCTTTTCTCTCCATCTCTCTCTCCCTCCTTACTTTTTACCTTTAACTCCCTAATTCTCTCTTTATGTCTCTCTCTCTCTCTCTCTCTCTCTATTTCTCTTTCTCCTCCTATCTTGCCCTCTATTTCTCTCTCTCTCCTTTCCTCTTACTCTCTTTCTCTTCCACCCCCTCTGTCAGACCTTCTTCAGGATCCAGCTATCCTGCGTGACTTCTGGTTCAGTTAGCACTACAATGCTGATTCTTTAAGAACCATCATCTGAACATTTGACAAATTTGGCAAATAGTTGTCTGTGGTACTGAAACGCTCATTTTCTACTTGTAGCGTCTGCCCCCAAAGGCAGCAGTTTCCTGACATCAGGAAACTGTAACCACACCGCAACCTTACCATCTTACCATCAGCCTGAGCATATCTGAAGAGCCTTCTTTCAGGACAGTTAGGGGGGGGGGAGAAATCACAAGGTAGCCAGGCTAGGGGAGAAAACAATACAAATCCAGCCTTACATAGACTGCAGACACAAAACGTTTATAGATCACTTCTATTACAACCCTTTTACAAATAAATGCTTAAACATTTGTGCTTCCTTTCCTAACAACTGGAAGCTAATCTTTTCTTTATTAAAACACCTAAAACACATAGACAGAGACTCCAAGGGCTGCACATAGATGTTCCAAAAGGTTGCAGGTTGGGCACCATAAATCTACAAAGAGAAAAAATACAACACGTATAGGTTCTTCTAAGTCCAACACCAAATACAACCTTAAATCTTTACACTCATCCAATCTCAGACTTTACTGCTACTATAGTACTACTAGCCATAGTGTATTCTAACCCATTCCCCAGCAAGGAAAACAGAAACTTACCCATAAGTTGATGCTGATCCTTAGGACAAGTAAGTAAACCAGGTTATTCTCTAAACCCTAAAAAAATGAATAAATCTAGTAGAGATTTGAACAATGCAAAAGAAAGATTATTAAGATGTACAGGCACTATGAGACTAGAGCAACACAATCAAAATTTAAAATTAACTTTCCAGACCCTGATTTTAAGCTTGCTAAATGGGACTGGTTGACCAAACTTTGGTTGACCAAAATATTACAATTCAAGGCAAACTATAAAATGTTCAAAACTTCCTTTTGCAAGTATGAGATTACAGAGAGCTGAGTCAAAAATCTCTCTTTGTGTTAAATATATTTTTTGAATCTGTAGTCAATAGAATTTCTTTATATAGCACCTTTTTTATCCTTACTAGCCTTAACTATTACATTCTACATTACCCCAGAGCGAAAACTTAACTACAGTGCTTATCATTATCTTAAGGCTAAATGGTGTGTAATCCCAATAGTCCAGATCCTAACAATTGGTCATAATTGTTTAGCATTTATCTTGCTGTAATTATAGTGCAGATGTGACCTCTTAGACATGTTCAATGTGATGTCCCTTTCTTAGGTAACGTACTATAGTATGATTAAATGAACTTGGATCTTGGCAAAGTGTTTCCAAATGAATTTACATAGAAAGCTTCCTCAAAAATATTAAATAATAAGATTGCTTTGGGTCCACAAATGCTATGTAAAAACCTTGGCCATTTTTGTGACTATTTGCTATACAAAATTGTCTATATTTTAATGTACAATATGGAATAACATTTGTGAATTTTAACTACACGCCTAGCCACATGTAAATAACTTACTTTTCCCCTCATTGTATGTGAAGGTTGACCTCCTCTTGGTCTTTTGTGTCTTATTATTAAAGTGATTCCAAATCAATGACAGACCTAATTTGGGGTCAGGTTTCTTCTAAATATTTGTAAGACTTCCTATAAGAGGCCCTATTACAAAATTAAAAAAGGTAAGATTGCAAAAAGACCACCATTTGGGGAAGGGGTTGTAGGAATGAAGCCCTGTCCCTCAACATTTGCCCCTAGTAGGGGATATGGTTGTCTGGTTTGAACAGGAAAAGAGAATCACCTCAAATTGACAGTAACTGGGCCATTTCAAAACATCTTTGTGGAAATACTTTACATAGCATATAGCAAAACTATAGTGTGCTGTGTAATTGTGTAGTTGTATTGTAATGTACCAAAGGCATGTGATTTTGTCCAAATTAATTGTTTAAATATTTTTTTTTATAAGTAGGCTATTGCCAGGCTGCCAACTTTTATTTTAATTTAAAAGCCTCTGAACATATTATTGTCCTCAATATTTCAAGTAGAGGTCATTGGGGCCTATAAAAACACTCTCCTATGTAAAGTTGATAAAGCATCTCAGTGCTTGATTTCTACTGATTTTGCCTTAGGTCAATCAGATTAAGTTTTGCAAATGTGATACTTCCCCACACATAATACATTTCTATGCATGAAAATGTATTGTAATTTACTGGGCTGGGGAGACGGTTGTGGTACACATGAATGCAAGGTAAATAAGGATAACATTTATACAATTTCCGTAGAGTTTGAGTAAAGCTGCATACAGACGTGCAATTCTTGTCGTTGGAAAGGATCTTTCACGATCCTTTCCAACGATAAGAACCGCAAGATGCATGAACAAGTGCTGTACATACAGCACCGTTCTGCTCTATGGAGAGGGGAGGGGGAGAGTGACGGAGCGGTACCCTGCTGTGCGCTCTCCCCCTTCCCTTGCATAAGGATAGCTCATCACTTATCGTCCGAGGATCCGCCAGGACGTTTCCACGGACGATGAACGACCTGGGCTGTACACACGCCAGATTCTCACCCGATATCTGTCCGATGTCGATTATTGGACAAGAAAAATTTGACGAGTGTACTCAGCTTTAGAGTTGAGTTTGTTCAAAATATTGATATTATATACTGTATACACCCCATTCCTTAAAATGAGAACATTTAACTTATTTGGAACCTTCATGGAAAGGAAATGAAGCAGTGAGTGTGCGTTCCCCCTCACATATCCAAAAAAGTCCACTGGAATCTGGTTTGCCAAGAAAGGAAGGGGGCAAAGCGCATGTAACCCCCAACCCTTTAGACAAAAAACAGACCCCCTTGTCACTGTTGAGTGATGATCCTGACAATGTAATCCCTGTGTTGTGGGGATCTGCAGTTGGGATGCTGATTTTGAAACTGGAATCTGCCCACAGTTCCACTAACCCTGGGGATAAGTACAGGGGTACATGTTGCTATTCTCATAATAGTCCAACCCCTAGAAATGAAAACACCACACTATGCATGAATATTTTTTTTTTCTCTAATAGTTTTAGTACCCAGCTATTTGCATACAAAGTTACAATGAATCATCCACCCATAAGCAATTAAAACTTCCCCTTTTGCCCCTTTCCTTTTTTGGCAAAGAAGATTCCAGAGGTCTTTTTATAGGTTGGGGGGGGGGGGGGGGTGCACGGTCACTGCTCCAGTTCCAGAAAGTTGTTCCATCTTGTACAGCAGCCAACAGTGGGAGTCAGAACCAAAGCAAAACTCTGAATTTTGTTATTTTTCGAGTTTCACGTTTCAGCTCAAAAGCCCCAAATTCTGAGCTGAAACCTAAAACTCAGAATACTAGAAATTGTGAATGATTATCCCCGAATGGGGGCACTTTTTTAATTAAAAAAACAATACCACTGACTACTACTTTGAATATATTTAATATTGCTCTCTACCCTCTCCCCATCATATTTTTTTTTTGTACTGGTGCTTGTCCTCTATGACAGTACCCAGGTCACCATTCCCTTTTTAAACAATCTTATATATTAGTAAAACAAATAATTTTAAAAAGCAAAGTTTGCCTTATATAGACTGAATTGAGCTTTTTTGTGAACATCACATTTCACCTGACAATATACAAAAGGGAACAACAACCTCCCAGGGAATGTTTGGTTTTAGAGGGTATCCTGCCTAAAAAATGCAGAGCAAATCCTGTTAAACCTAAATGGTGGATCTGTTATTTTTTGTGTACACCTGGTGAATGGGTTATAAATATGCCCTATAGAATCAACCACTGATTTTTTTTTCTATACAATAGCCAAATAGGAGTATGGCACATTTATTTAAAGATCATGCAAACAATAAATCCATAATTAGACACAATTAAACATAATCTTTATTTTTTTAAACAAACAGATGTAATACAGATTTGTAGAAAATATATTTTTTACATATTAAAGAATCTGTTGCTGTTAAAGAGACAATGCAGAGTTCCTGGTTGCTATTTATACCCCCTTCCCCCAAAAAACTCCCACAAGAAAGAGAAACAAGTGTAAAGTCCAAGCACCAGAATGCTCTCATTTATTTTGTGTTAAATTTTGCTCTCATCATATACTCCCTGGTATTCAGTTCAGATCTAAACAAAACGATGAAACATTTAGGAAGAAACATACAGATGACCAGAGCCCAGCTTGAGGCCAAAATAGCAAATATCTCCATGGCCACTGTATACTTTCCCTGGGCACTGAGAGATGCTGGAATATAAGATATCCATACACTGAGGAAAGCCAGCATGCTGAAAGTAATAAACTGAGCTTCATTAAAACTGTCTGGAAGTCTCCGAGCTAGGAAGGCCACAATAAAACTTATGGAGGCCAGAAGAAAGAGATAACCTAACATGATCCAGAAAGCTATGGTAGAACCCTCATTACACTCAATGTAAATCACTGGTTGAGATTGGATGTTGTACTGTTGAAACGGTGGAGCAAGAGACAACCAAGAAACACAAATAACCAGTTGTAGTAAAAAACATGTAATTATAATTACATAGGAAACCTCTGGTTTTGTCCATTTCTTTAACTTGCTGCCAGGTTTGGTGGCCATAAAGGCAAGAACTACCATGATGGTTTTAGCCAAAATGCAGGACACGCAAAGAGTGAAAACCAGGCCAAATGCAACCTGGCGGATGAGACACTTTTCTGGTTGTGGGTAACCAATAAAAATTAAAGAGCAGAGGAAGCACAATATGAGGGAAAAGAGAAGAAGACAGCTTAGGGAATAATTACTGGCTTTAACTCTAGGAGTGTTTTTATAAAGAACAAAAAGTCTCATAATAAAACTAGGAATAAATGAAGACAAGGCACTGATGGCAGCCAACGTTGTGCCTAGTGGATCTTCATAAGAGAGGTAATCTGTTGTCTTTTGCTGGCACGTAATTTTCTTAGGATCTGGCCACTTATCCCATGGGCACTTAAAGCAATCCACAGCATCTGCAAAATAAAGCAATTTAAGAATAAACTTGTCTATATATAACAGCAACTCAGTGACTAGGGGCCCAGGCTTAAATCTTGGCCAGAGTGCTGCACAATTTGTAATATTCCTATATTTAAGTGTGTTTCCTTCTACATCCCTCTAAAAGTTTAGGAAGGTTAATTCCCTCACACCTTTGGTTCAGTTTTTAGACTATGTTAGTGACTTATATTAAGGGAGTAATTGTAATGAATGTTCCAAAAGATAACACCTGAAGGCGTTTCCAATGGATTTCCTTGATCATACAAATCTTACATCCACATTTTAGTTTATTTCAATATATATACTTAAATCAAGCCACATAGTAAAAATTCTAAAGACACTTTACAAAAGTATGTGTATCAAATGCACCATTACCATACATCAAGGATGGTTAACAAACATGGATATACCCATCATATACCAAGCATATGGCGTTGATCTTGGAAGTTCATATATAGGTAGTAAACTTATGATGTCATATGTGTTCTTCATATGTTCTCCTATACGTAAAAGTTCTCTTTAGGTATAATAAAACAAAAATAGGGATATGATACTGAATATATGGTATTGTGAAAAAGGTCAAAGTTATCATAAGTGCAAACCATCCATGAAAAAAGTATTACAATTATCTTGTATAATAAACTCTATATTCAGTTACTGTACCCAGCATAATCAAAATATCACATGGAATCTCCAACTAAAAGGGCCACCCAAGAGGGAGGAACCTACAGGAACCCAACCACACATAGGTTGGCGGTCTACCTGGAACTGGGAGAGTGGCATGACTTCGAACACCACTGTCGAAGATATCAGCTCCACACCCATAACTGAATACCAGAAAAATAAACCTAGAATGTTATCCTTAACATCAGTTGCCTGGAGTTACATGGAGTGGTCACCTTAATCCTAATTTTTCCAAGCAGCAGGCTCTTGACTTTAGGGGCAGGAGCTTTCCCCCTAATAAATGGGAGTGTACTTTTATTTCAAGATAGAGGTGGGTAAACATTTGCCCCAGGAGTTAAGGTAATCTATGAAGTCTAAAGTCATGCCACTGTCCCAGCTCCATGTGGGTGCCCACCAACAACTCCATGTGAATGCAGTAAATATTGTATTATTGCTTGGAGGTGCATGTAATAGTGGACTAAGCCAAAGATTTGGAGGCGTAACATGATTTACCTACCTGTGCTATCAGAAATCTCCCCTACTGGACAGGGAATGCAATTAAAGCAGCAAACAGGTTGACCTGTTATAGCTGCCTTTCTGAATCCAGGCGGACAGCTCTCACTACAGACAGATCGAGGCACCTAAAAAAAATATATGTTTTAAATTATCCAGCATGCAAAATATACATAATAAAAAAAGTCCAACTCCAAGTTCTAATTCTTTGCTTTTAAAAGTCCCTATGTATGATTTTAAATATTTGAAATTTATATAGTATTTCGACCAAGACTCCCAAGGGTTATCCCCTACTTCCTCTTTCTGTGATCAGTATTTTGCATAGTTCCCAGTCTTTTGGGTGATGCTTAAAAAAATCACTTTCATTCATATACTCCTATTCCCATTATGATGAATTTCCAATCAATTCACGTTTTTTAAGGACAAAATCTAGTATAGCCAAGTGCTAGATTTTATGAGCAGGTCTGCCTTCTACCATCTTTGAGATCCCATAGTTAAAAGTAAAAAAAATGTCATTTTGGGACAAACCATTTAGAAGGGGCATATTATATTATTACATAGACAAAAGACAAATCCTGTTGGTATTACATTTAAAAAAGTCTTTACCTTTCTGTCACCAGTACTCCAGACTAAAGCACTTGAGTCAACATTGAATATTTGACCCGTCGAGGCTGTAACATCAAAACTGCCAACCTTGACCTGTTGTATGTTGCCCTCTGGGCTCAACTGCCAGTTCATAATGTCATAGACTGCTGGTGGATCTCCATTCTCATCAAAATAAAGCTCCCTTCCATTATTTAGCTTCACTCTCACCTTTTTCAGATAATTGAGGAGCTGTAGAATGGAAAGAGTTATGTAATATAGCTTGTATGTGAGAAATAGATGACTTTGAACCCTACATAAAAAATCAACCTAATATATTACACATGCATCAAAACAAAAGGCAAGGACTTCAAGGCATAATCTTTATATATATATATATATATATATATATATATATATATGGGGCCTTTGCCAACAAGCTTCAGTGATGATTTAAAACATGAAGTATGTAAAGCCTTATGGTTTGTTGTCACATATATTATCATTATAGTGTTTGTGTACATATGGTGGTATTGGCCGTGGGGATCTGAGGTTCTAATTTTGTATATCAGGAAAGTGTAGGATATAGGAACTCTCCCATATTACAATAAAGATGCTATAAACCAATGTATGAATGCATTGTTTGGGTGTAAATAATTTGTACACAAGCAACACTGTCTAAGAATTCAATTTTGTGATAATATCTTCCTTTTGCAAAACTACAAAAGTAGCTCCAGATGCTTTACTTAGCCATACTTAGGCACAGACTTACTGGTACCATTGTGCCTTTTTTCTGGTAAGTCACTTTAGATAAGTTTAGATAAGCCCAAAAAGTCACCTAGACCCCGTTCACCCTAAACATTCATTCATATCTTGGTGGGGAGAAAGGCCCTTGCTTGGTCTGTGGGCGTAGTGGTCTCACCAGTTTTTTAAAGGAGATAGGACATAAGACAAGACATATCTACATTATTATTTTGATGTTACCTGCCATGGTTTGAAATTCCTGAACTCTATATGGCTACCGTCTTGTGAGATGAAGCCTTCGAAATCATCCAAAGCTTTTGACAAAACATGGACTGCAGTGTATACTTTATTGGTAATTCTTAGACTGGACACATCGGTATAGCTATTTTGGATATTTGCTAAATCCTCAGTTCCATTACATTCTTTTTCTGATGTTGAAATATAGTCTGTTACACTTTTATTAAAAACCCTGCAGTTGAAAGTCTCTTCCCAAAATAACTTAATCCATTCTTGTTCTAAGGACAGATGAACCTTCTTAATAAAATGTTCAAATCCAGGAATTGTCCCACTGTAGAATGAAAGGCCAATGGAACCGGAAAGAAGATTTGAGAATCTGTTGCTGAGATACATTGATGATGTAGACCAGCCTTCACTGGCAACAAATATTTTTCCTGTTATATTTTGTTTTATCATCTCCTGGAAAACAGGAAGTAAATCGGGATCAGTAGAAAAGATCACTATAGCACGAGCGGGTGTCTCCTTAATAACTTGAACTATGCGTGGAGCATTGTGGTTTGGCTCCCTTGTTAGAATATATTCAGTGAAAGCAACACATATTCCAGCCTTTGTTAGCTCTTGTTTGACCAGCCGAATCCCATCTTGTCCATAGTCATTGTCTACAGCCAGAAGACCCACATAAGTCCAGCCAAAGTGTAAGAGTAGCTTGACAAGTCCATGAGATTGGAAATAATCACTGGGCACCGTCCTAAAGAAGGAAGGGAACTTTGACTTATCGCTTAAAAGTCGACTTGTTGAATAATGGCTAACCTAGATTAAAGAAAAAAAAGTTCAGATTTGAACAGTTTTAGGACTATTTTGGTTTAGACGCAATTGCCACTATATTTTGGGCAAAATTATTGCTGTTACTCTGATTGTGGACTAGACAGTATAAGCAAGATCAGGTTAACTTAGGGAACACACCCAAAACACCAAAATATGGCTCAAACACAGTTCAGTTTCCCAATGCTTTTTTTCTCATGCTGCTTTTTATTATGGAAGCTGGGGTATTAATGTTGTGTAGACCTTGGTTTTATTCTAAAGCTCCTTTTTGGTGTTTCAGAATAGGGCAACGGTCATATACCTGTTTGCCCCAAAGGCATGTTAATCATTTAATATCCAAAGTGCATAGTTAGTTTTCAAGGACTTTATGCGCAACATAAGTAATTCATATGAACAACCACAACTCATTGCCTTTGACAATAATGTGATGTGATTTATGTAATCAAAATAAAATAAATACAATAAATAGTGCAATAAAAATCAGACATCTCACCTGAGGGTATCTGTAGAGCCCCAAAATATGAGCCAGCATCATTGAATAAGTTGAAGAGGCAGAGCCAATGATACCACCTAGAGGGACACCCTGGTGACAACGGTAATTAGGAATGGCACTACCAAGTCCAGTGAGCATTTGTAAAACAGCTTGTAACTCATTGTGGATAACATTACAAGAATCAAAGATTTGGAACCCGAGGGTCAAGTTGCTTAGAATGTTGGAATTTTTATTGATCTCCTGTACAGCAAACTGCAGAGCCTGGACCTGCTGAAAGGTCTCAAGGTGAAACCTGAAGAAAGTACAGTAAAGATATATATTTTTAGTTTACAATGCAAAAAACAATAATACATGTCCCTTTATCTAGAACCTCTTACAACTCTACTTTGCATTTTTTTGATAGCTTTGAGGATTAATGCCTTAGTCGAGTGTCAGGTTTTTATTTTTATCTGTGTTTGTTTGTAGAAGTTCCTCTTACTTTCTGAGGAAGAAATGAGATTACATGGTAGCTAGTTAGGATTTAGTTTTCCAAAGTCCAAAGTGGCTAAAGTTGACCTCAACCTCAGGCTGATTTTCTAGCTGAATGACGACAAGAATTGTCTATTTCAGTGTTTCCTAACCTTTTTACCAAAGGGGAAGCCGTGAAAAAAGTCCTCAGGAAACCCCTGCAATAATTACTATATCCACAGCTAACAATTCTTTAGCTTGGTGGTCAATAGGAAGAATGTCTCTTACATTGCTGGCCATTGAGACGAATGTCACCCTTACAGATAGCCAAAAAGATCAATGTTGTCACCTAAACTGATCTAAGGTACAAATTGCTCATTGCTCAAGGAACCCCTAATGTACTGACGCCGTTTTGTACATCACTGTTCCTGTCTCCTCCACCAGCCATGGTCTACCTACAATACATAGGGAATGGGTCTAAAATACAATGTAACATCAAAAGATTTACCATTTCAAATATTTGAAGCTTGAAAATAACAGAACAGACTTACCTATTGAAAAAGAGCAATAATACAAGCATAAATGTACTTACCTTTCTGTTGAAATCTAACTTTTGTTCCACGCATATTTTCTAAAAATGGCCTTTTTAAAAATTTTACCAGATGTATATAAATCTCTGAGCACCACTGTATCATACACATGTTCTCTGCTCATAGAGACCACATGACCTTACCATGCACGATTGCAAACCCCGTGAAAAAAGAGATGACTTTTTGATAATACTTTTTAAGCAATGAATATTATTTTCAGATTACTTTGGCTATGGGATTCAGAAGCAAACAAGATTCTTTGCACAGTAACAAAAAAATGTAATCAAGATGTCTATTTACATTGTACAAGTGGTCCTTGGTGGCTTCTCCTGAAATTGGACCTTTTGGTAGACTCGACCAAAGTGTAGGGGTAACACCACACCAATCATGATATCTCCAGGCTGTACCATCCCCTCCAGCTGGTAGGCATCCAAGTGACATCTTTGGTCATCCGAATGAAAAACTGGAAAGAGCTGTGAAAAAACCAAAGTCCACATTGTGGTAGATATGGAGTTCATCTTGCTTTTGGATTGATCAGCAATATCTGCAATGTAAAAAAAAAGAGCAGACAAGACTTTTGTTTAATGATTGCTTGATTTCACTGTATCATTTTTTTAGAAACACAAAATGGTTTAATGTATTCCAGATATTAACTTTGAATTGTACGAATAGTTTGAACCTGATTTGTTAAAGCTCTGAACCTTGCTGATCCAGCATACCTGTAATGGATGTGCTCCCCTATTGAAGACATTTCACAAATAATAGCAAAATAATTTCCAAAAATCAGTTTCTGGTCTCAAGTTTGATCACCCAAGTTGTCCCATAATAGTTAACACAGGACCTTTGGGTGTGTGTATATATATATATATATATATATATATATATATATATATATATATATATATAGTGTTTTACCTGCCAAAGGATTTGTAGTCCTACTTAGGGGGACTGGACTGGAATCATTCTTATAATGTCACACTATTGGACTCCTGTCCTCTCTTCCATTTGATACTGTGGCAAAAGCAACCTTTAAATGCCATTACAGCTTTTATATATTGTTTAATTACCCCACAGTACATATTGAATGAATATATGCTTAGTAGAACTAGTCAACATTTCCTAGGAGACAGAGGAGCAGGAAAAGGCAGATGTATGAGATACCTAATCATAGTTATAGTCACCAAGAAATGATCACTTTGAACAAAGGGCAAAAAAGCCATCCCTATACTTAATATATATATATGTAAATGTGCCCATTTATGAATGGGGTAAATGTTCAAGCTGGTGCAAAATGTTGAATGTGTTCATTTTCTGCACATTATAATGTTAAATTATTTTCTATTTCAGTTATACCGGTAGTATATTCACACAAAATAAGTCTTAATTTAAGCTTAAGCAGTGTTCACATAACACAATAGGAATCAATGCATGCAAATTTTAAAGTCAGTGCAGGTTGTGCAATGTTTTTTTCAAGATATTTAATGTATGTTTTGTGTATATGATGGAAAAAAATGGCCATCTGGGCAGTAAATCTCTGACACAGATGATGTCAATTATTGTTATAAAAGAAAAAAGCAGCATTGGCATTGGGAACTGATCACAAATGAACCCAATGTAGGCCACTTGAAGTCCAAAATAATTTAATAACATGCCCTTAGTAGTATAAAAAACTCACGAATGGATGGAAAATAAATCTTCTCTTATTCTTAAAGTAAAAAACAAGTATGAATATTTATGCTTTTTAAAAGTGCGTAGCATGGCACTGATTTGTCCTATGTTTCACTGATTTTTAACTTTGGACATTGGTAAATATAAGGTAGGTGAAGTCAAATAAGTCAGGACAAATTGGTTCAGGTAAAAAATCATGTGGTCAAATTGAGTTACCAAGTAGGGTAGGGCTTGTGGACCATCAAAAACAATGAAGTGAAAAGGGAGAAAAGAAATTCAGGATATCTTTCAATGAACTTCTTCTTAAAGGCTTAACGATGGGGATTATTGTCAATTGCAGCCATTTCGATAAAAATTAGATGCATGCATTCAAATAGAAGCTTTTGACATGAAAAGCTGAGTCTGGCCTTCTTTTCCGGAGGTTCAAACGTATCCAGATATGATCTATCCTATGTCCGAAGATACAACTCAGCACAAATCAGGTCAAATTCAGTTTTTGAATTCTCATGCCCCCTGTATGGTGAACATATATGGGATTTCGATTACCTTTTTTCGAGGTGTGCTCCAACGTTGATGTTCTTCACATCAAAGAAAAACATAAGAGAACAACATCAAGTATCATTTACCCTAAATGTTATAACTAAGCTTGTTTTAATTATACATTATACACAAAGATCTACTGAAAAAATATAAAATTATAACATTATAATAAAAAAGTCCTCACTTGAGAGGCTAAAATCATACTTACAATTTTACAATCTTGGACTTCTCTACAGTGACTCTCTTCCATTTGATACTCTGCTAAAAGCTTCATTTGATGTTGTCACTGCAACCAAAAGAGCATTTATAGGTTATGCTTAATTACCCCACTGTACAAATGTAATGGATATGGTCCTAGTACAATTTGTTAACATTTCCCAAGTGAAGCCAAGGGTAGGAAATGCAGATGGGTTCTTGGGATACTTATTATAATGATATAATTATAGTCACAAAGGAATTCCCTATTTTGCACAAAGAGATAAAACCTTTCATCACTCAACTATATATATACAATTTATATGTTAATTATATATATTTATATGCTAATGACTGGGTCATTTTTAAAGGTACAGGTTGTTTATTGTGGTTTTCTATTTAGAAAATGTCAGAAACTGTTATCTTTAAGGCGTGGTTAAAAACCATTTATTAAACAATCATTAAAAAGTCAAAACAGACAAATTGCAAAGCAACGCAATACATCGCAGAAAATCAGTACTCATATCCAGATATTCAATAGCATAAGGCCACAATTGCCAAATATGCAGATTTTATGTGTATGCATTTCGAGTGGAGCGCTTCTTCAGGAGTGTAGAACAATGCATAAAACACTATAAAAAAGTGAGAATTGTAAAACAAAATCTGGATTCCTAAAAAAGAGCAAAATTAGAGAGAGATCAGAAAAGTAGATCGAAAAAGCTGACCAATAGATCACAGAAACTGGTACGCCCACCTCACAGTACATTCTTTCCTGCTTCGATGTTTGTTAGATCCCCCAGGTTCTTTTAATATAGTCTTGGAGAAAACGATCCTTTAACACGCAAATTGATAATTAAGGTTGTTAATGATTGTACCTTTACTAGCCAATGAGATCCATGCATTGGGAAGCTTTTATATATATAAAATAAAATTATATTATGTATATATATATATATGTATATATATATATATATATAGTAAGCTCTTTGGGGCATGGTCTTTTCCTCCTGTGCCACTGTTTGTATTTTTCTGTCATTTGCAACCCCTATTTATTGTACAGTGCTGTGTAATATGTTGGCGCTATATAAACCCTCTTTTTTTATAATAATAATAATATTAAAAATAATAATAATAATATTGCACAATTTGGTGATATGAAATCTAAATTGAGTGTTTAATTTAAGACTGTTCTGGTAATTGATGAAAGCAGTACTTAACATTATGAACATTATGGGAAAGTTGATTAATTCAAACATGGGTGAAAATAGTCATCTTGGAATATATTTTACACTGTAGATGAAGTACCAAAATCAATATGTATTCTGCATGAAAGTAAATCCTGCTGATGAAGCCAAGCGGTGAAACGCGTAAGACCATAAAAAATATTTTGATTAATCAATGAATAGTTTAATCAATGAATGTCCTTAACTGTGTTTTTACATGTTAACTCCACATAAATCTAATAAATAGTGACATTTTATAAAATTGTAATAGGTTTGCTTCAGGTACCTAAAAATCTTACAGTGAAATTTGAATAGAAAAATAAATAAAAACGTTGTATTTTAAATTGTCCTGCATAGATCCCTGTTTCTGAAGCATTACATTATTTGTTTTTTTCTATGTATTTAGCATACCAATTTTGGTGTTCTGGGATTGGGACTAAAAAAAAAAAACATCTAATTAGGAACTATAATTATAAGAATGCTCCAAAAAAACATCATTCTCCCCAATGAACTGATGGGAAGCAAAGCTGACGCTTTTAGACCGATAGGAGGAAATTGCTGCGTTTGACCTTCTTTGCCTGCGGGAACATTCATTTAGATCCAAAAAATAAAATACAGAGTGGTTCAAACTCATCCTTTCAACTATATTGTGTACTCCATGCCGCCAATAACAAGAACTTACCTACGCTTGACATGCATTTCAAAGTAAAACATGTGAAACACTGGACCACAATGTCTGAATCCTAAAATGAGACTTTTATGTGTTTCATTCTATCACAAATGTAAAAAATAGGAGGAATAGATGAAGCCTCTCTGTCCAGATCTAATGTTTTACAGTATAAATACAGCCTGATTTAAAGACGATTTGTCTAAACTGTGAAGCAAGGTGGTGGTATGATTAGGTTGTAAAGATTATCTTATAAACAGGGACTGAAAGGACCAGGAGCAAGAAATGTGGGCCTCATAGTAATTTGTGAATGAAACCCTGTTTTGAAACTGGGCAAGAACTTCACCTTTTAGCAAAAATGGAAAACGGATCAAATTAAAACAGTCAAATCTGTGCTGAAATTTAGAACCATGGCCCAGTCAAAAGCCAAAGCTAACCAATTAGAAATCTGTGGTATACTATCTTGTGATTAGTTTTTTGCTTACAAACAATCTACATTCATCATAATATAGATACAAGATCAGGATGTCTGGAAGCAATAGTATATCAGTACTTTGGGTTCCAGGTCTGCCAATTGATATCAGGGTCCTTTAGAGGATGCGGATTGGTGGAAACGATCAAAAGAAGATGAATCTTGCTGCTGATGATGCCAAGAGTTACAAGTCATTAAATAACACAAAGCCAAGAATTCATGAGTTTTTTTACTTTACAGGAAGAATATTCAGATCAGAGATAATTGAAAAGTTAAATATTTATTAGATATACATATTCATGAGTTTGTAATACAGACATTGATAATAATAAAATAATACTCTGAGACAATACCAAGGGAATGGGGAACCTAGAATGGAGTCAATTGATGGTTTACTTGGAGTGGAAAAACAAATATACTTTATTCTTGGTTTTCATTCCAAGTAATTTTCAGTTCATATTTTGTGTCTTCATTTCAGTCTGTTTTTACTCATTATGTACTCTTTAGAATTTAGATGGGGTCTAAATAATATGATAAAACATTTTGGAAAAAACATACAAATCAGCATAGCCCAACTGGATGCTAGAATGGCAAAGATTTCCATAGTTACAGTATACTTACCCTGAGCACTGAGGGATGCTGGGATATAAGAGGTCCAGACACTAAGGAAGGCCAGCATGCTGAAGGTAATAAACTGGGCTTCGTTGAAGCTATCAGGTAGTCTCCGAGCTAGAAAGGCTACAATGAAACTAATGGAGGCCAAGAGAAAGAGATACCCTAACATGGTCCAGAAGGCAATAGGAGATCCCTCGTTACACTCAACAATAATAACCATAGACTGAATTTGTGTGCTGAATTGTGGAAATGGAGGTGCAAGGGATAACCAGGTTGTACACAAGATAAATTGTAACAAAAACCCAGCCAAAATGATCATGTAGGATACATGTGGACTGGTCCATTTCTTCAAACTGCAGCCTGGTTTAGTGGCCATAAATACAAGGACCACCATGATAGTTTTAGCCAGAATGCAAGAGATGCATAGGGCAAATACCAAGCCAAAAGTAGCCTGACGAAGGAGACATTTTTCACGTTGAGGATAACCGATAAATGACAACGAGGTGAGAAAACAAAAAGAAAGGGAAACCAAAAGAAGAACACTTAGGTGGTAATTGTTGGCTTTTACTACTGGGCTGGCTTTATGCTTAATGAAAAGTTTTAAAACCAAATCAGGGACTAAAGAGGATATGGCACATATGACAGTCAAACTTGTTCCCAATGGATTATTGTAGGATAGGTATTCTTCGGTTTTCGGTAAACACTTAGATTTCTGGCTGTTTGGCCACTGGTCCCAAGGGCATCTGGAGCAGTCAATAGAATCTGAATAAATAAAGAATGAACTTACTAGAGATTATTAATATTTTCTTTACACTTCCTTATACAATGTATAGAACTCCAAAATCCTACATCACAAAATTTCATAACAGTTGTTACGTCACAGAGCACAAAGACTTGCCCGGATAATGAAGGAGGTGAAAGTAGGTGGCATCACGCAAGCAGTTCCTACTGCTACTAAAACTAAAATTATTTCTCTTCTGCAAGTTCTTCTGTTGGAACATTTGTTACTACCACTCAAAGTGTTTCACCTGGAACATACCTGGAAAACCAATAATCTGGCGGTTCCTAACAACTAAACCAATCCCGTGTATAACCATCTCCATCCAGTACCTGCAGAAAATCTGCACCACTGGTTCTCATCTACCTGTGAAGAAGTCCTTATGGGTGAAGCACCTCAGTAAAGGACACATAGTTTCTCCACTGCTCAATGGATAAATACTTTAACAGCTTGTTATAGAATTACTATGACTGAAATTCCTATGTAAAAGGGTCAAAGTGAACATATATATTTAACACATTCACAATTTGTTTATAAAATTCCACTACCCTGATTATTACACTCTGGAAATTGATTGTGAGACTTATAGCTAGCCTAGAATAAGAAGTTCCAAGATGGTATCTGGAGTATACAGTATAGTACAAAACTGTAGGGTTTGATATTGTTATTTCCCAGCAAAACCTTATTGAAAGCGCGACATTACAAATCTGCTAAAAACTAAAGTATAGTTCCAAAACCAGAATTAGGAACTTTTCAGGCATTCAAATTTTAACCAAATTATAAAAAGAATAATTGTTTTATTAAATATAATTTAAAACAATCATTAAAAACATGAAAAGAAGCATAATTCACCATTAGAAAGAACATCCAAACAAATAACCCAAAAACTCAATTTTACGCATTTCACACACTGTCCCTTTGTCTTGACTGGCATTAAAATAGGAATGTACATGAGCGGTTCTGTTTACAAGGATTTTTTGAGTGAGGGGTTAACACTAGAAATAAGCGAGAAGGCCTCTGACAGTTTCGCGGAAATTTCCTCAAACTTTTGTTAAACTTGTTAGGAATGCCACCCATAAAATTGTGGACAAGTAGTGCGGTGACATTAGGCAAAAGGATGGAGGGCAAGAGACCGAGCGTGGGTCAGCGAGAGCAGTCGCAAAGGGTGGCCTCTGGTCAGCTATCGCCAGAGAGACCGCATTAGTAAAAGTCATGGAGAGCTGGGTGCAGTGTATCATCAATGCCACCCAGAAGTGTGTAATACAATTTTAGTGAATTGAGTACTGACAGGCAGCAGCAGCAACAGCAGGAGGAGGAGGCATTGGGCCCTGAGATGGAGCGTGGACTGCATTGGTAACTGGTATCTAGAGATGGGTGTAGTGCATCATCAATGTCACCCAGAAGTATGTACTACATACAATTTAAGTGAATAGAGTACTGACAGGTGGATGCAACAGCAGGAGGAGGAGGCGGTGGGCCCTGAGAAGTAGCGGGGACTGCATTGGTAACTGGCATCTTGAGCTGGATGTAGTCCATCGTCAGAAATTTAACTGTACCAAGCGGTCTTTTTTGGAAAATAAGAACAGGTATCAAACATTAAAATATCTGTATTGGGGCTCCCAAATGTTTGCAATCCCGCCTAACTCACACAGCAGAAGGCTGTCATTTATTTGAATTAATTTCATTACCATTTCTATATGGAGTCTACATCTGGTGAACGTTTTCTGAGCTGTATCATTAGGAAGACTATCAAGATTACAACCAATTATGGAAGATTTTAAGAAGTTTTTCTTGGTGTTCATGCAGATCACACTGTTCTCCTGATTAAAGTCATGGATTTGAAGACTGGTGAAGCCGCCAGAGGAGCAAGACTGTTTTTTGGCCAAAATTTTCTAAATGTGGAAACAGTAGAAGACTCAAGAGGCCAAGGGGTTGAAAGAGAGACAATAGAAGAAAAATTCTGCATCTCCAGCACCAAAAAGTCTTGAGCTTGGGAACTTGTGGCCTAAACATATGTCGCTATGGGAAATTGTGTTGGCTGCAGGTGGGCACAAAAAATCATGTTTACCCTTTTGACATCCTCACTATGAGACCAGGGATCTTTAAAAAAGGTCTTCTAAGTGGTGCTTGAAGACAAAAGCATCCTAAAGGTCACCCACGACTGTCGTTGGCTAGGAGATATTTTGTCCCACCAATATGGTGTGTTTTTGAACAATGTTTTTGGTACACAGGTGGGTGATGTGTACTTGTTTTCCATGGAGACTGGTGGTCTTTCTCATTGAACATCTACTGTGAAGGAATGTTTGACTCAGTATTTAAATATGCCGTATGCACAAGTACATTTCTTGAATATCAAACAAACATTGATGGAACAAAATTCTAATATGTGTTTCAATCATCCATTCTCTGCTACTTTGCTGAAAGTGTTGGCTCTGGAAGTATCGCACCTTCTAGATTTGCATCAAGCTATGTTGGGTGGCATGCTCGCTGACTTACATTGTTAGTTGACAGTTATCTTAATGCTCTTCTCCTAGCAAAGGCAGATGCTTTAGCTGTGACTGAGAACCTATTCTCTGAGCTTCCCAAAGAAGGTGAAGAGAAAAGGCTTTAAAAGAATATGATGTTACCAGCCATGGATTCCTTGTGAGATAGGAGTAAACAAAGCCATGATCTCTAAATGGGTCATTCCTAAAATAAGATTGGTGCTAGGAGACCAAGCACAGAACAACTCAATGTGCCTCTTTTACTTATTTACTTTTACTTATCTTACTCTATTTCTGGGTTTCAGCATAGTCTGTTAAAATGTATCATTGTATAAATTTTAGGTACTTTGATTTGTTTAATACAACTGTTTCAAATATTGCGCATTTTGTACACTGAACATTTGTCCATTCCCAAATAAATTACTAATGTAGTTAAAAAAAAATCTGTATTTATTTTAAAGTAGGCCAGAAATTTCACTGTACCAAACAGTCTTCTTTGGTAAATAGTAACAGGTATCAAAGACAGACGTATCTGTATTTTTTATATAGTAGGACACAAATCTCTTTTTATCTTTTTTGGTCTTTTTTGGTAAATAGCAAGTGGTATAAAACAATGAAATATATGTTTTTTTTTTAGAGAAATACAGAATTTTTTCTTGCTTTTTTGATAGATAGCAAGTGGGATCAGAATAAAATATCTGTATTTTTTTAGAGAAATACAGAATTTTTTTGGCTTTTTTGATAGATAGCAAGTGCTATCAGAATAAAATATCTGTACTTTTTTAGAGAAATACAGAACTTTTTGAGAGAAATACAGACATTTTTCTGGCTTTGTGGATATATAGCAAGTGATATCACAGTTAAATATCTGTATTTTTTTTTAGAGAAATACAGAACTTTTTATGGCTTTTGTGATAGATTGCAAAAGGTATTAGAATTAAATATCTGTATTTTTTGAGGGAAATACAGAATTTTTTATGGCTTTTGTGATAGATAGCAAGTGGGATCAGAATAAAATATCTGTATTTTTTTGGAGAAATACAGAATTTTTTGGCTTTTTTGATAGATAGCAAAAGGTATTAGAATTAAATATCTGCAGTTTTTAGAGAAATACAGAATTTTCTCTTGCTTTTTGATAGATTGCAAGTGGGATCAGAATAAAATATATTTATTTTTTTGAGAGAAATACAGACATTTTTTCTGGCTTTTTTGATAGATAGCAAGTGCTATCAGAATAAAATATCTGTATTTTTTTGAGAGAAATACAGAATTATTTCTGGCTTTTTTGATAGCAAGTGGGAACAGAATAAAAAATCTTTATTTTTTTGAAAGAAATACAGAAATAGCAAGTGCTATCACAATTAAATATCTGTATTTTTTTGAGAGAAATACAGACATTGTTCTAGCTTTGTGGATATATAGCAAGTGCTATCACTGTTAAATATCTTTATTTTTTTGAGAGAAGTACAGAAATTTTTCTGGCTTTGTTGATATATAGCAAGTGCTATCACAGTTAAATATCTTTATTTTTTTGAGAGAAGTACAGAAATTTTTCTGGCTTTGTGGATATATAGCAAGTGCTTTCAAAGTTAAATATCTGTTTTTTTTTGGAGAGAAATACAGACATTGTTCTAGCTTTGTGGATATATAGCAAGTGCTATCACGGTTAAATATCTGTATTTTTTTGGGAGAAATACAGGCTTCTAACCTGTCCCTGTCACAGTGCACTTCTTTCCCTGCTTCTCTCCCTCACACAGAATACAACATGAAGTGACTAACCCCTCGCTCCTTCCCTGTATATATACCTATTTTGAGATCTCTGCTGATTGGTGCTGCTGGGCCTTGCTGTGCATCCTGGGAGCAAATGATTCGCTTCCAGCCGCGCCATTCTGTGACTAACCCCTCGCTCCTTCCCTGTATATATACCTATTTTGAGATCTCTGCTGATTGGTGCTGCTGGGCCTTGCTGTGCATCCTGGGAGCAAATGATTCGCTTCCAGCCGCGCCATTCTCGCCGGAAATAGTCGCCGTTCCCGCACCCCTGCATTTCCCCTAGATTGTTCGGCGAGCACACGACCTCATGGTGAATCACAAGGCAGTTATCGCTTAAATGTTCGGTAAGCCAGAGCGGCCCAATTCGCTGCGAGATCGAACTTAATAATCTCGCTCGCTCATCCCAGTTAACACTGATGATGTTTTCCTTATAGCTTTCTTTATTCTTCACAAAGCCATTCTGGGGTTGTTTGTTTTACCTGCTGCTGTGTCATGTGTATGTCCCGGCTCCATGTTTCCATGTTTGAAGGAACAATTTGGACCTGAGAGTAGATGTCCAAGGGGGTGCTGGTGTCAATATTTCCTAAGGAAATGTACACTGTCTGCGAAACATTTCAAATTGAAATTAAGACCAAGTCTGTAGGATATTCTATAGAGATCTTTTGCATGAAAAACACTTCTTTTCATGTGTTTCATGATAATTTCAAATTTTATTTTAAAAAAATGATGATTCTTTTTATGATTTTGCTTGAGATTTAAATAATGATAGAACAGCATGATTCAGTTAGGCAAAATAGTCAGTACTATTACCAGTCAGTACTACCTGGAAAATCTGTATTCTGTTATCAAGTTGAGGTTTTAATGTCATCACGGTTTGATGTCTAGAAGAAGGTTTCTACACATTTAACTTACTGGTTTTATTGGTGATCTCTCCATGAGGACAAGGCATGCACTCAAAACAACAGATAGGTTGTCCTTGTCTAGCTGCCTTCCAGAACCCTGGTGGACAACTTTCGCTGCATACGGAGAGAGGGACCTGAGAAAATGTTCAATTAGTCTCTTTAGCATATGGTTTATAACCCTCTGGATATAATGCTATAATATTTATATACCTAGACAAAGATTGACCCACAATGGGGAACTTATATATTTTTTTCTGAATTAGTGTATAATTAAAATGATCTTACTTGATTATCTTTAGAAGCCCAAAATAACAGACTTGAGTTGATGGTGAGAACTTGGCCAGAAGCTGCAGCACTGTCATAGCTGCCAACCTTCACCTGCCGTATGGCACCATCTGGACTCAAATGCCAGTTTACGATATCATAGATTGCAGGTGGTTCTCCATTCTCATCAAAATAAAACTCCTTCCCATTACTAAGGCTCACATGGACTTTCTTCATATAATAATGGAGCTGCGAGATTGAGAAAGAGAAGGATATCTTTCAGGATTGAATGTGCATCAGAAGGTTCAGTATAAAGTGGGCAAAAAGTGTACAAGTGTACCAAAAGTGTACAAATTTTAGGACATGGACTAGAAAATTGTTAAAAACCTAGGTATTTTCTACTTTTTGTGTTGCAATGGGTATTTTACAGTGAGATTACATTTTCTCAAACTAGGGAAGGCAGTATCATAGGAACAAGTGTAGGAACATGTGTCTCCATTGGAAAAGTTCCTCCTATCTTCTGTTTGTGTGGCAACTTTAAAATGTTGAACTTGCCATCAATCTCAATCCAAGCAACAATGGTTTTCATATGCCAATACTAATAGTGAAGGTGAATCTACCTAAAAAGACCTCATTGTCTATATACATAGAGCAAAAAAAATCTTAACAAACACATCAACTGCCCCTATCTTGACAGTGCTGGGACTTGGTAATAGGTAATATAGACAATGAAAAAGGTGGGAGGTAGATGTTAGCTATGGTGTCAATTTTGAGGGACATGAAACCTGAAGTTATTGATTTTTAGCTAATGTTGGGATGTAAAAGGTGAGGGAAGACATTGGCAATGATGTGGAACACAAAACCTGAAATTACCATCTTCCAGATAACAATGGCCACTTTCCTTGTGGCTCTGTTTAAAACCTTTAGTAGTATCAAAGGTTTGCTTTAGTTCTTGTCTTAGTGTTGGACATTTTCATTGCATTCATGTTTGGAACACCCAACAAATTTGTGAGGGCCACAATTTGTTAAAGATGTATAATCCTGCAATTAACTATCAGGGATTATTTGGATACAATAATGCAAAAGTACCCTAAAACCCTTGTAACTTCAATTTATTCTGGCTTCAAATGAAAAAAAAAAACATTTCGCTGACCTCTTGGGTTATGGATTTAGTATATACTTTCTGTTCCTTTGATATGATCATCATACAATTAGTAAGTTGTAAATGACTGAATCACGTAAAATATTTATCCTTATATAGCTCAGTTTATTGGTTTGCAGAGCACTGAAATGAAGACGCCCTACTGCCTATAGTCACCCTCCAGTCTCCCTGAACTGTCTCCCCCAACCCCATTTGACATCTGCTTTTGGGCATAAAGGAACATGTGACTTTCACCCAGAGTATTAGAACTCAGGTCTAACAACCAAAACATTATATGTTTTAGCTATATTTTGTGCCCAAAGGATTTGGATATCGCTCCACATAAGAGCGTTGACATGCACAAAGCCATCTCCATAAAGACCTGGACAGAGCTCTGAATTCAAACCTACTAAACACGTTTGTAATTATTTATAACACCAATTGCATAAAAGGTCTTCCAATGCATTCTGGGTTCCTGACCTCACAAATGCTAGGACATACTCCAATGTTTTCCAGAAAGCCATCCTAGAAAAGTTATAGCTACAAGTGGTGGCCAATTTTACAATAATGCTGTTGGTTTTGGAATGGGTTGCCCAACAAGTTCATCTAGGTGTATTATGTGCACATAAACGTATGGACATATAAAAAGCCCCCATAAAAAATTCCATAAATTAAATCACCTGCCAAGGTTTGAAATGGTAGATGTCTACACATTGATAAGATGAAAACATTCCTTTCTGTAGGACACAATTCTTTAAATCATCCAGGGCTTTGGCCACAACATGGACTGCTGTGTAGACGTTGTATGTTGTTCGTAAACTGGAGACATCCGTAAAACTGTTTTGAATGTTTTCCAAACTCTCCTCTCCTGTGCACTCTCTAAATGAAGAGTCAATAATGTCTGTGGTATTTCTTTCTTTATTAAATTTGCAATTGAAGGTTTCCTCCCAAAATATTTTAATCCAGTCCCTTCCCAATGACATGGAAGGATTGATGGCATGTAAAAATGTGTCAAGTCCAGGAATGTTTCCACTGTAGAATGCTAGGCCAATGGTGCCAGACAAGAGTTTGGAGTATTTGTCTATAGAATGTATACTCGTTGTGGACCAAGCTTCACTAGCCACAAATGTTTTGTCTGTAACATTCTGCTTCAACATCTCATCTAGAATAGCAAAGAGTTCAATGTCTGTGGAAAATACAACAAGGACCTTGACTGTTGATGCGCTGATAACCTTAACTATGTGCTGTGCATTGTGCTCTCGATCATTCATGATTATGTTCTCAGTGAAGGCCACGCATGCTCCACCATTGAGTAATTCTTGTTTAACTAACTGGATTCCTTGCTGACCATATTCACTGTCAGAAGCCAGAAGCCCTACCCAGGTCCAACCGAAATACAGCACCAGCTTTGCTAGTCCGACAGATTGGAAGGCATCACTTGGAACAGTCCTGAAGAAGGATGGAAATTTTCTGCGGTCACCAAGTAGATAGCTTGTGGAAAAATGACTTATCTGTTGAGATGAGATCAAGATGAGAAAATCTCTTTCTGCAAAATACAGTTCTTCAAATCATCCAGCATTTTGACCACCCTTGAGTAAACCATATGAACATAGGCCATGCATGCTTTATTCATGATTAGCTCCCAGTTACTTGTAACTCCCACTGACAACCATCAGACAATGGGAAAACTGACCATATACCTTGACAATGGGCTTACAGCCCTATATACTTATTAGTTACAAGCTACTGAGGCATGTTGTTAACGTTATATATATCACCACTAACAGTGAAAAGCATGCTTTGAAGGATCAAATAGAATCATTATGTCTGGAAAAGAAATTACCTGGTTATATTTGTAGAGTCCCATAATATTGGCTAGCTGTATTGAGTGGGTGGATATTGCTGGTCCAATGATGGCAGCTAGAGGAATGTTGGAGAGACACCGATAATTGGGGATGGCCATTTTGGTCCCACTCAAGACTTGTAAAGAGCTGCCTAGGTCCAGACGGAGGGTGTCACAGGAATCATAGGCCTGGTAGCCCAGCGTCACGTTAGGAAGAATATTAGGATTCTGGTTAATCTCTACCATGGCAAACATCATGGCTTGAAGCTGTTGGAAGCTCTCAAAGTGGAATCTAAATAATTAACACAACAAAATGATAATCTGCTCATGGTACTTTTAAAAGCAGCAATTTTCAAAGAATGCCAGTACAGAGAAAAAACTGCCAATCCAACAAACTTCTAACTAACTGTGATGGTGAGGAATTCTGTAGTCCATCAACGAAGAACCTACATGTTTTACTTGGCCTTGTTCAGGCATCGGTTTCTAAATTCACTTGGTAAATCCAGGGTGGTGGGGGTATGGGTAGTGTCCTTTTTTCTAAAGTGGGGTAATTTGTCTACATAGTTCCTCTAGATCAGTGTTTCCCAAGTTTGCTAGTTGTTCCTTTGCTAGTTGTTCCTTAAACAATGAGCAATGTGTGCCTTTCAGGTCAATTTAGGTGACACCAATGAACTTTTTGGCTGTCTGTAAGGGTGACATTTTCTCACAATGGTAAGCAATGTAAGCGGCATTCACCACACTGATATACTGTGAGCTGTGGATATAGTAATTATAAAAGGGATTCTCTTTGGATGAAAGCTATTTCAAGGGTTCCCCAATGTTAAAAAAGGTTGAAAACACTGTACTAGATATTCCTTACTCATGTGCAAACGATGGCTTTCCAGTCCTATGACTCATCCAGTACCTCTCCATCTATAGTATATACACAGGACCCTTCATTATGCATTAGGAATGATTAGAATTCCACATGCTTGGGTTGCTTTGTAGAATAAATGTAATTTTAGCATACATGTTAACAGTACAAAAGATACAAACTTTCTGGTTCATAGTATCAGGAGTGTTCCAAATGGAAGAACAATCAAATCTCCAAAAGAAAAAGACCTAGATTAGGGTCTCAGAGGGCCTTGTTTTTTCCACTAACATCAGCACAGAGCTTCCTCTCATAGTGCAGTCCAGTGTTAACATTTCAAGCTTCTCTCAAATTCACTAACCTCCCATGCCCAGTGCACACTTTTCTGACCAGAAGAAATGTCATCAATATAGAGAAAGCACTGCAGCGACCTAAGGACATCTAACATACAATTTTTACAACTTACACCGAGCAAGTGATTCCAGGTGGTCTCTCAGTGAAGGAATTGATGTGGACAGAAGCTCCAAGGTGAAGGGGTAACACAACTCCTACTAATATATCTCCCAGCTGTTTGACCTCCTGAAGCTCTGAGATATCCAGTCTGCACTGATGTCCATGGCAGTGGTGGAGTAGAAGGAGATGGAAGAGAAGGTGACATGCTACAGTGTAGATCTGGACCAGCATACTGAGATAGATTATCCTGAGAAGACATTGTACATACACATCTCGGATGACATGGTCTTGTTGTTAAATCTCTTCACCTATAGGAACATATTCAATAGGTGGGACAGGCACCAGGACCTCCAATAAGCCTTAAAGTATAACTGCATAATGTCTCACCTTTTCACAGCACTCCAACTGGTCTTGTATTCACCTGGGGTATCACCAGCCTCTAAGTTGGCCCCATGTTTGCCCACTGCACACCTATTCATTCCCATGGAGAGTATGTCTACACCAGTGTATCCCAACCTAACATGGGGTAACCCTTTAAATACCTTTCACATCTTAGAGAACCCCTTCTATATTTAAATTATTTCCAGAAATCACAGTACATTAGTGTGGTGATCAGTGGGAATAATGTCTCTTAAATTGCTGACCATTGGGAAGAATGTCACCCTTACAGACAGCCAAAAGAATCATTGGTGTCACTTAAACTGAGGTGAAAGGAACAAACTGATGATCACTATATGATGGCCAACAAGGATCAGATTTAGACTGAATGGGGCCCTGGACAAGTATGAAGTGGGGGACCTAAATGCACAGCATTCCAGCTCCCTGCGCTCAGGCCATTCTGTCAGTTAGGGCCCTCAGATGGAGGAGGCTCCGGCCATTTGCCCAGTTTGCTCTGCCATGGGAACAATCAATGCGTGGTCATAAGGAGTCAATGATAATTCCTGGATCTGGGAGTTTAATGACAATCATTGATTGTGGAATCTTGGCTTTAATTAAATACATTTTTTTTTGTTTTACAACAAATATCCATCATTACACCCCTACATGACTTCTTATGAATACAAGCTCTGCTGGAGCAGTAACTGATGTCCATGTTTCAGTGAATTACCCAAAAGACAGAGAGCCGGGTAAATTATAAAATTCACAAAATAGGCTTTCCACACTAATTCTGATTTAGCTACTTCATGGTATTGTATAACAGCCAAAGAAACAACATTTGTAGAGTGATAGATTAGCAGTGGCCGCTTCTATACTTCATTTAGACAAATACAAATATCTATATAATACATAAAAATCAAATGTTATACCTAAAATGATTTGTATTTCTTCCTATTCAGTTCTAAGAGCCCTGTCTGAACTGTAACTGGACAATGATGGAGCAGCAGGAGACTGATAAGCTCATCTATCTGTCATTCCGCTCTACTTCTTTAATGTCTCCTGCTAGCCTATGAACAATGCAGTGCAAACAATTATCTCTATGAGTAACTTCTTCCTCTTCTAGCCTGAGTTTTGTTGCAAGAAGTGAAATTTAGGTACTCACGCTGATGCATAAAATTCAGTATTAATAAAACCAGATCCGCATTTTTTTGCAAGGCACACATGTATTTTTGTTGTATTAGGAATAAATAAGTTGTGCATGTAGCAAAGTCACAACTAATGCTGATATCCAGGGGCAATCTAAAGCATTGTTTTTCAACCAGGGCTCCTCCAGACGTTGCAATGATCTTTTTCACTATATTTAAGGGTGGCATTCTTCCCAATGGCCAGCAATGTTAGAGGAATTCATCCCACTGACCACCATGCCAATATACATTGAGACACCTAGTCATTTTAGCAAGAGTTCCCCAAGACCTGAAAGTTTTTTCAAGGGTTCACTTATGGTCAAGAAACACTGATCTAGTTCTTAGAATGTCCTCCCCGATACCATTTTAACATCTGATCAGTTGTATTACATAGTTCAGAGCTCCCGATAGTCCAATGAATTCCAAGTATAGTGGTCACTTTTGAAGACTCATTTCTGAAGGGTGGCCTGTACCTGTAACTGTACCTCTATGTGTTTATAATATTATTATAATAATATGTATAAGTATGCAATGTAAAGCAGCCTTTACTATAAAAAATAATACAATTATATATATAGTTACAGTATATAAAACATGTTGTTAATATCGAGGTGTATCTCTGAGTTCCAAGCCAAGTATAGCACATCCAACACTCTTACATTTTTAGATTTGTGATCGCTATAACAGTACTAATAGAATGTTTTTTTTCCTGATGATTTGGATTTCAAAAGTAGAAAATGGCCAAAGCGTATATACATTAAAGGCCATCAGAAGCTCAATTTGCCTAAACAGAGAACTCCATTGCTGTATATGGAAGGAGTGACCCATTCATTTTCATTGTTACAAATAACAACAGGGTACACTTTTTCCTTTTATCTTTATCAAAGTGGCTAACATCATTAAAAGACTTATGATATCAGTAAATAGCATCAAAGATTTTATTGTAGGCTCATGAGTAAATAATGTGTGACAACCTGATCCCTTTTACTTACTATTATAGTCCGTTGTCCCCTACCTTCTTAAAATTTGTTTATGTCCCCTTTTTATATTAAGATCACTCTGTTGTTTGTCACTTTATTAACCCCTTAGAGTCTGATGTCAGATCACCGCAAGTCATTTTCCATTAAATGTTACAAATACTCTCTGTGCAATTTAACAGTTAGAAGAATTCTCTATAGAATACGACACATAGATGTTTTTTTCCCAAGGAACTAAATTAAGTCAATTAGGCTGCTCTGGGATTTTCTGCCGCTGTAAAAAAAACAACTTATGCAAGAGATAATTATTATTTTCAACAGGGAGAATAAATAGTTATTAAATTCCAATGAAAATCAAAGCAAGTTTTATTGTATGGAAATAAATGTTTATAATGTAGACTGGTGTAAGCTCGGATGCCCCCTTTTCATATATATATATATTGATAATCATCTTCTCGCACTACCTGGACATTTTATAAGGGCTCCTGTGCAAGACATCTGTACAATTCCCTTTTTACATTTATTGGTATTAAATGATGGGAACATTACTGTCTTCAAACCGAGTCTCTTATAAAAGAGCAAAGTCTGCCTGTAAAGAATTATAATATTCCGTCCTAGTATCTGTTTAATGAGGTAGCTGAATCTTTTCACATGTGTGTAATTTTTTTTTTTTTTAATGTGTTAGTCATAGTTTTACAACACAGTATAGGAAAACCCTTTTACTTTTTTTAAAATTGTTATTAAAGCAGCCACAAACTCAAATTTTTACTTTAAATAAAAGGGTAGACAATCGTTTTATACTGTATAAAGAAAAAATACTATTTTTTTTTACTGTAACACTATTTAAAAAAAAAAAAAAAAAGAATGAAGCACCTCCCCTTAATGTCTTGATCGCAGAGGCGTGACCCTCCCGGTATGCGTGGGATTGGCGTTCTTTTTTTTCCCCTTTACAGCAGGCTGACCTGATTTATGTCACCTGTTCTCGCACCTGTGCATTGTGGGGCCGGGTGATGTAACCAGAAGAAGAAAGAAGACGTCTGAAGATGGCAGCACCTAGCACTTCCTTCATGAGATAAAGGAGAATTCCAGGACAGCATGGGACGTCTCTAGCCCGATTGAGGGATTTATAGGTAAGTGTGATTTTTTTATGTTTCACTTTGGTTCTGTTTTAATAAACAGTGCCATCGGACACAAAATAGATTTATATGTTAAAGTGATGAAAAATATGTTTTAGCCACAAGAAGATATTGGAACAATATAAAATAGCGATGTATGAGTAGCGGTAGGAACTGTAGAAGAAAGCTTCTTGGCCCAGTTAGACTCATAGAAGTGAAAAAATGTGGATAAAAACCCAGGGAAGATTTCAAGTAAAGGCTTAAAAAACTCAACAGGCATGGGGCAATAATAGGTTGGGCCCCCAAATGCACAGTGGGGCCTTCCTGAACCCTTGTCATTCTGTCAGTTGGGTCACTTGTCAATTGCCCTTTTTGCCATACTCTAAACTGGCCATGCCTATAAATACTAGTTTTCTGATAAAATGATCTACCTAGTTAATCAATTGACCAGCTATCCTTCTTGTATATTGTGCATTCTGGTGGAGTATGTTGTATTGAGAAAGTATTTAAAAAACAAGGGTCCTGATTTATCAAAACTATCCAAGAGTGGAGAAGATAGACTATCATGAGAGTACCTGGAGAATCCAATAAACCTTTTAGAGTTTGGTACCATTATTGTACCATATTCCATCTAGGTCCCATTCACTAATATGTAGCACTAACAAGTACTTTACGCACATTGGTTCATTACACACCATTTATTTTAGAAGGAATGCGCTCCCTTTAATATCATATATTCTTTGTGTTGCAAATGTAGGTCAAAGAAGTCATATTTAATGTGCTGATAATTTAAAGCATATTTACCACCTAATATGTTATCTTTTATATGTAATTTCTCATTAGGAATTCTCTAGTGTTCATGTCAGGTCTGAACAAGATGATAAAACATTTTGGGAAAAACATACAGATGATGAGAGCCCAACTGGAGGCCAAGATGGCAAAGATCTCCATGGCCACTGTATATTTGCCTTGGGCACTGAGGGATGCTGGGATGTAGGAAATCCAAACACTGATGAAGGCCAGCATGCTAAAGGTAATGAATTGGGCTTCATTAAAGCTATCAGGAAGTCTGCGAGCCAGAAAGGCAACAACAAAACTAATGGAGGCCAGAAGAAAGAGGTAACCCAACATGGTCCAGAAGGCAATATCTGATCCTTCATTACATTCGACGATAATTATTCCAGGTTTAGATTGTGTGTTGTATTCTGGATAGGGAGGAGAAGTACACAACCAGACGAAACATAGAATAAGTTGTATAAATGAACTTATGGCGATGACTATGTAGGACACTTTTGGGTTTGCCCATTTTCTGAGAGTACTATCTGGCATGGTAGCTATGAAAGCAAATATTACAATGATGGTCTTGGCCAAAATGCATGAAATGCAGAGAGTGAAAACCATTCCGAAAGCAATGTGGCGCAGGAGACAATTCTCACGATGGGGGTAACCAATGAAAATCAGAGGGCAAAGGAAGCACAAAGAGAGGGAAATCAGAAGAAGACAACTGATATAATAATTGTTTGCTTTAACCAAAGGGGTGGCCCTGAACTGTCTAAAAAGTTTCATGATGGCAACAGGAATCAAAAAGGAAAGGACACTAATAGCAGTTAATGTTTGTCCCAGTGGATCATCATTTGAGAGATATTCTATAGGTTTCAAGAGGCATCTGGATTTTTGAGAATTAGGCCAATGATCCCAAGGGCACCTAAAGCAGTCGATGGAATCTGAAAGACAATTTGCACAAAAAAATAAAATGTTAGTACAGTTTTTAATATTTTTCATTCATTGTCATTGAATGTTTTTTAGAAGCACAGAATATAACTGGGTATTAAGGATTTAAAGTAAAAATACCAGTGACTGTTGATCCAGGGAACATCCGATTGCCTCGTGGAATTAGGAAGGAATTTTTTTCCCCTGCTAAAGCAAATTGTACCAGGTTTTTTTTGCCTTCCTCTGGACCAACTATGTCTTATAAGGTTTTATATCTGAGATATCTTTATTTCTTCAGTGGTTGAACTTGAGGTACTTATGTCTTTTTTCAACCTAACCTACTATGTAACTATGTCAGTTGATGGTAGGTAATTCTAAGTACCAGGACAATCTTACGGCCAAGCCAGAAGAAATTAAGCTTTCCTAGTTGCTGTACTTCTGAGATCATTGGGGATGGGGTGCACCCTGGGTGTATAGTTTGATGATAGTTAAATGCACATACGGAACATACAGGGACCATTGAATTTATTTATTATACTGAATGTTTGGAAAACTCAAAATCTTTTTTGCCTAAATAGATTGGAGATGTCCAACTTTGCTAAAAAATAGACAAGAAAGCTACACTCATATAAACATTCCTGAGGTCAACAATGAACAAACACCAGGAGGCTTTATTTAAACTATAAAATTGGAGTCAGCAGCATAAAATGCATGAAGGTAACTTACTACTGTGTGTTTTTTTTAATAAATGCCCCCCACGATCACTAGGGCCCACCACATTGTGGACTCTGTGAGCCTGATTTTTTAAAAATCTTCAAGACTTGAGAAGATAGACTTTCATGGGAGAACTTGGGTGATCCAGCAAACCTGAAATAGATTTTCTAATAGCAGGCAAATGTTTTTAATCCTGGACTAGAGTCATTCCAAGCTTGTTGGATCATCCAGGTTACCCTATGATAGTCCATCTTCTCCAGTCTTGGAGAGCTTTAATAAATCAGGCCCCTATGTGTATGTATACACGAAGCTCACATCCTAGAAAAGATTCAAGCTTTGAAGAGTCACTTCTTAGGAGGTATTGAGTTTGGTGTGGTGTAGACCCCCTGGTGTGGACTAGTCCTGAATTTCAAACCTGGGCATTTAAAATCTCATGTTAAATGCAGGGAAAGCCTAATAAACAGTGGATAGGTTTCCACTGGACATCTGCAGAGCACAATGGAGAGCTCTCTGCATAATGTTTAGGGTGTAATGGGGATGTAAATTTCAAGCCAGCCCGTAATCATCAGCAGCATTTGTCTGAGCCGTGGAAGATTGCACATTTACCTGTTTCATTGGAAATCTCTCCAGGTGGACAGGGGATGCAGTCATGGCAGCAGACAGGTTGTCCACTTTTAGGAACCTTGCGAAATCCCGGAGAACAACTCTCACTGCAAACTGATCTCTAAAGCAACAATAAAACATAAGTAAAAAAAAATTATAATCAAAAATGTAGTGGTTTTTGATTTCTTGACCTGTAAAACTATTTGATATAATAAAATTAGTTATTTAGAATGTATTAGTATTTGCGAGGAGAGCAGGTTGTAAAGATGGGATGTGCAGGTCTACATAGACAATGAGGATACCAGTGTCACATGGAAGGACATGTCAAAGACAGGAGACAAGGCCAGTAGGACAAATTTAAGGGCTGCACATTTATTGAGGCTGTGGAGGTAACAGTAGTTGATAGTTTACTTCAACAAAGACAGATAAGATGTCTGAATACTGTTGGGACTTCAAAATCATTACAGTGAAGAATGACAACACAAGAAACATTACAAAGGACAACGATGTAGCAATGTCAGTGGGACATCTAGTTCCATGGATTCAGGTGATATATCAGTGAGATAACCTAGAACTTAAAAATGTGGACTGTTTTTCATCACCAGCATGGTTGGTTCAATGGCTAGCACTTTGATCATTGCAACGCCAGTTCACAAGTTTTTATCCTTGCCAGGACACTATGAGAGAGGTTTTTCTGGGCATAATGTATTCCTGCTTTATAAATTCAAGTAAATAAATAATTCCTAATAATATTATAATGGGATTTTTACCCCCAAAAAAGACACAAAGGAACAAGTTACTCTAATGCACAATGCAAGTGATTGTAAAGCGTGATTATGATGTGGACTACCAACGAATTTCATAGTTAGGCATGGTAGGTCTCAACGAGTTAGTAGGCTCCTATTGTCAAGCTCTGTGACACGAATGTAAAAATTTACGATCTATCTCTGGGATGTCTAGAACAGCGACTCTCAGGGGAAAAGGCACATACCAATGCATACTGAATGCTGAATGGAAGTCAATAAATATGATGGTTTAAAGTAAGTGAGGTTGGTTTTGGATTTAAAATATGTAAGGAAGGGTGCAAAGGGTATGAGAAAATGAGTATGGTACTTTGTTGTATCAATCTGACTCCAATTTACCAGGAGAAACACACTGCACTCATTTTGACTGGGGGGCTTAGATAGGACTGGAGAAAAATCAGAAAAATAGAAAATCAGGTCCTTTTTAATAAATAGTGGATACCTATATCAGTAATCCACATTTGTGGTGCACCATGGAAAAGTCTCTGCATAATGTTTGGACCCTACATTATTGGAGTCGAGGATGGCCACGTGACTGGGTCATGAAAGCCGGTGCTCCTCCATTTTTTGGGGTGGTAACGGGGATGGGCATGAAAGGGTTGATCTTGTTGAGAAACTCTTTAAAATTTGGTATAGTCCCACTAGAAAATGCTAATCCAATGGTGCCAGTAAGAAGGTTTGAATATTTCTCAAGGGAAAATAGGTTAGCTGTTGACCATGCTTCACTGGCAATTAGTATCTTCTTGGATACATTTTGACTTGACCATTCACTCAGGACTATGGTCAGATCAGCTTCATTACAAAAGGCCACCACAACTTTAGCAGTAGACCTTTTGATCACATTTACTATATATGGAGCATTACGATCCGGTTGGTTCATTAAAATATTTTCACTGAACGCCACACAAGCTCCAGCCTTGATTATATCTTGCTTGATTAACTGTATTCCTTGTTGGCCATAGTCATCATCCGAAGCAATAAGCCCAACCCATGACCAACCAAAATACAATACTAGCTGAGCAAGTCCATGGGACTGAAAGGCATCGCTTGGCACCGTTCTAAAAAATGACGGGAATTTTCTGCGATCACTTAGTAGTGGACTGGTTGACCACTGGCTTATCTGTAAGGAAAGATTGATAGTCATAGTAAGAGAAGTCTAGTGTGCGAAAACATAAATATACATAGTAACTTCTTTTGTAGACTTATTTATAAACTCAAAATAAACTTTTGTTTTCTATGGTTTTCTAGGTATGTTGAAAAAGTAAGATACCTTTTTCCAGTTTTTTGTTGTTTATATCTCCATTGGGAAGGTGTACAATCATGTCCCGCCTCAGATACAATAGTGAGACAGAGCAAGAGATAATACGATATAAGGGAGGAGATAGCAACAAAAACATATGTATTTATTAGAAAGGGAAATGTTTAGGGAGGTGAAATCTTCTCAAGGAAATTCATCCAGAGTCAGACTGGCCAACAGGAGATTTGGAAAAAAACCTCAGGTGGTCCCCGGTGAAATTCTCCCATAAGTCGTTTTTGTGCCATACGGGAGGCCACAAAGCCCTCTGATGACTCACAAAATATGGCACTGTGCCAGGTAAAGGTATTCTTGCTGGTGGGCTCTCTTTCTAACTTGCCTTGTTGGGTCCCCAGCCTAACCCTGGATTCATCTATAAAAGGTAGAGGCTACATGACTGTTATACAGATCGGTGGTTCATTACTTGTGGATTCTTGACATTTGAACCAGCCTTCAAGAGTGAAAAGTCTGGATTCTTGTCCTGTGAACAAATATACAACTGATACATAGGCATTTGTATAGAGGCACACCTTATTCCTCTCTCTGCTTGTAGCTGATAACTTTTTTTCTCCCCTAAACATTTTGGGAAGTATATGGGAGTATATAGAACCATGGCTGACTACCACTGGTCCAGCATTGGGATTGGGATGACATTTTGAAAAGGATCATCTTCAGTGGACCAATCAGTAAAGAGTAAAAAGCCTACAGAACCTTTTTTGATCAATCCCCACTTTTTTATGTAGTATTTTATATCAGAATGTCATAAATATACTTACAGAAAACACAACTCAAGGCATTTCTTTCCTTTGATAGACTTGGAAAGAGTCGCAGAGTCACAAATTACTTTAATAAGCCAAGTAGTTACCTGTGGAAATCTGCCGAGGCCCAGAATATGAGCTATTGTTATTGCGTGTGTTGAAATGGAAGGGCCAAGGACAGCAGCAAGAGGAGAATGTGGAAGACATCGAAAGTTGGAAACAGCTGTATTGAGTCCTGTTAAAATTTGTAGTGTTGCCTTCACATTCTGCTGAAGAACATTACAGGAGTCATAGGCTTGGAGACCCAAGGTTACATTCGCCAAAATGTTGGGGTTATTATTGATCTCTTCAATGGCAAATACTGTAGCCTGGAGTGCCTTGAAGCTTTCAAAGAAGAACCTTTAAAACACAAATAAAAAATAATAAAGCATTATAAAAAAAAAAGAAAGAGAATGCAAAAAATGAGGATCGGCCAGCAGTTTCACTTATTTGAAGTGTGTCACCTATTCTGGGTGCATTACTATCTGCCATAACCTTCTCTTGACAATAGTACAGTCCCAGGGTAGCTACAATGCTCTTTTGTAGAGGCAGTGAAGACTGAGCATAACCACCATAACAGAGGAATTGTGTTCCTGGCTGGATTACACAGTAAAATAAAGATAAAACCTAAAACACATACGAATACAGCACCATATAGACCTAGGCAGGCCTGGAAACCCTGTTTAAGACTTTAATGGGGTTCCATTGTGAAAAATAAGTTGCCAAAAAAGCTATCGTCTATATATCTCTTGTCCATGGCATTGGGCACTGCTCCACAGATGAGAACACAACACTTTTGGCAATGTTATCCTGTGCCACATGGTGCATGCTACTCAGCAATTTCTTCCCCTCCTCCTTGACATTCACATTACTACAGGAGACAACAATAATGTAGACTTGAGAATGGCATTAAAAAACAGTGAAAGCAACAGGAGATTGACACTCCCAGGTGTTGGTTTCTGCCTAAACTTTACAGTGC
The DNA here is from genome assembly GCF_032062135.1 of Pyxicephalus adspersus. Taxonomy (NCBI): domain Eukaryota; kingdom Metazoa; phylum Chordata; class Amphibia; order Anura; family Pyxicephalidae; genus Pyxicephalus; species Pyxicephalus adspersus. The sequence continues at coordinate 6,659,771 of NC_092859.1, forward strand.
ATGCTTCCTTCAAGTAAGCCCTGTTTGGTAGTGCCGGAAATTGAAGAGGTGAATATTCAATTTGCTTTGAGTGGTTCAATTTAAACCTGAAGTATAGGTTACCATAATCTAACCACCTGCAGAATGAGCAGCTATAGCTCTACAGAGGGTCTGTGGGTGAGCGACAGCAATGTACCTCCCTAAAACCTGCAACTCCTCTCTACCTGCTTTATCTTCATCAATCTCATTTAATTTTTCAAGAAATGTTATAAACTCAATTGTAGCTATCGGAAAGTTCTAGAAAGTGGCAAGAAGGTTGTTCTGGGATCAGCAGTGTGTGTGTTCCGGAATGATCAGATAAGGAAATAGGATGAACTGGTGCAGAAAAGCAAGCAGAGGTTTGAAAAAAGCTCCTTGTAACCTATGTCTCTAATGGCAACATTTCTCAACGAATTTCACATGGGGGGACCCTTGAAATGCCCTTCAGATCTTTAAGGAATCACTCTTATAGTTTCTATATTCACAACTCACAGTACATTTGGTGTAGTGGTCAGTAGGAAGAATGCCACTTACATTGCTGGCCACTGGAAAAATGTCACCCTTAGAGATAGCCAAAAAGACCGTTGGTGTCATCTATACTGGTCGGGGAGACACATAATGCTCATTGTTTAAGGACCCCCTGGAAACCTCTGGAGGAGCCTAGGGTTCCATGCATCTAAGGAATAGTTTTTAATTATATTGACCCTACAATTTTTTTTTACTCACGTTGTACAGGTGGCCTTTGGAGGCTGTTCTGTGAAAGAATGCTTGTAGTAAACTTTGTCCAGATGAAGAGGGAATAGGAATCCTATTAGTACGTCCCCCGGTAGGGTCATCCCTTCAAGGCTTCTGGTACGCAGTTGGCACCTCATATCAGCCAAGTCAGAAGAGTGAAATGACATAATCAAGCAAGGCAAGACAAGGATCCAGATAGCTGGACATAAATTCACCATCTTGCTGTTTCCAACTTGACACATAGGTGTGGCCATACCAGACCTGTAAAGAGGAGAATGTCTTCTTTGACAAATGTTTTCTAACAATTATCGGTAAAAAGTAGGATTAAATTGTGAGATTTAGCCAATGCTTATGCAATCATTTTCAATATGGAAAGAGTAATAGCCTTTGGTAACCTAATATTTTTTAACCTAATGATTGGTTGTGATAACCTTTGGAACTTTGAACTAAGCTCTTCCCATGCACACGATGCATGTTGACGTCAGCAGAGCTTAACTTAATTCATTAGGCTAAGTGTAATTTTTTTCCAGGAAAAATTAATTTGCTAAGTGAACAACCTATGTTCCTTTAATAAATAAACCCCACTACACTAAACTTCATTCCAGTTAGGATCTTTTTCCCAAATTATAACATATGTAATGATTATCCTGATACCTATTAGGTATTAATTAAGAAAAGATATTTAGTT
>NC_092859.1:6663394-6665624 GCF_032062135.1 Pyxicephalus adspersus
ATTAAAACCTGTAACGCTTTTGGTACAGAAGTCTAGACATCAGTGTAACGCCCAGGTGGTTAATATTTAAAATTATTTATTTAAATAATGTATAATATATAAAAAAATAGTAATCAAAGTTATACAGTAATATTTTATTCATTGGTTACTTTTCATTTGCTATGCTCAATGTCTTCATATAAAAAAATCAAATAGAGGAATTTAAAAGAATTAAAAAATAGCTGAAAACTCAAAACCATTAAAAAATACATTTTCTTATTGTTGGTTGTATTTTTGTTACAGTTTGGATTAATGAACAACACAATGAGCAATTTGTATTGTAATGACTAGCATCTATAAAGATCCTTTTATCAATGGAAATTTTTCTATTTTTTGTTGCTATACCAAGCATTTTTTTATGTGCTCTGTAAATACACAATGGCTATGTAACTTTTAAAAAAAGAAGGTATCTTGTTATATAAGACTTGTTACCTTTCTTCAAAAAGAAGAAGCCATAGGGTGAAATGCGTCAGTCCCAAGACTAATCTTGTTTGATTTTATACAGACCTATAAATATGTGCCTCTTAAACAGGTGCTGAGTATTAGATAGTATGGTGTTTTAGTACCTGAAGAGATTAGTTTTGGATGATGTTTGTTTAATTGAAAGGGATTAAAGGGAGAACCTGTCCTATGTATCTATCCATTCGCACAGGGGAGGCTGAACTCTGTGGTGAAATAGAACCTATGACACATTTTGACTTGTTCTCCTTTTTTTCAAGTGACCAGCAATAGGAGAGAAATTAAAAACTAATGAACCTTACTCACAGGATTAGTGCACACCTGGTTTGAGGTATTTCTTTATCTGTATTCCAAATTTAGACAATATGGAGATAAGGGTATGCATTGGTTCACAGATAGAAATATGGGTGTATATTTAATCACCACACACATATGGTATATATACTGGGAGTGGAAATTATATATGAAAGAATCAATTAAATTATTTGATTAAATAAATATGTGGTAGAATTACATCGTACAGCCTCTTCCATCCCCTGTCTTCTGATATGACCTGCATGTGTTAACATCTGAGGAAAGAACTCTGTTGTCAATCTGGATGTTCTAATTTGGGAAACCAATGTGAGGACTATTTGTAAGTAATAATTTTAATTGAATTACGTAAATATTGAATCTGAATATGAAATGTATCATTGTTGATTGTTATATGATTGTAGGCGATTTTGTTTCTGAGGAAGCAGACGTTCAATCCGTGAAACGCGTCAAACTTGTTTACGCCTAAAAACAAACTTAAAAGTGATCTATATCTGTATGATGTTATGTTTTTTGATCTAATGAATATTAATACAATGCCTTTAAAGTCCCTAGGTAATTTCATATTTTGTAGTAGTGTCAATGAATTTACCTTGTTATATAAGCCATAAGGTGAAACGCATCAGCCCTAAAACCAATCTTGTTTGATTTCATACAGACTGTGGTCTTGCCTTTCAAGGAATTACATACTACATTGGTACTGAAAACACTAGACTAATCTTGATGAGATTATCATTATTATTATTATCATTGAGACTAATCTTGATGGATGAAGTTAAATAGACTGTGGTCTTGCCTTTTAAGGAATCACATATTATATTGATGCTTGAATTATGTTTAGTTAAAACTTATGCTGGTTACTTTTATATTTAAAAAAACAAGCAAACAGTAAATATTTGCCGCTCCCCACCAAAAAAAAAAGGAAGAAAAAAGAAAAGTCCCAAGTTATGGTATGGTTGTTTTATAATAAGAGAGAAATCCCTTGTCACCTAATACTTCTGATACATCACACAATGTAGATTTTGGCTAGGGCTTGCAAGGGTCCTTAACTAATAAACTTGCTGACATGTGGCACTCAGAGACTCAAAAATAAAAAGTAATAATATTTATATTTGTGTGTGTATATGTATATATATATATATATATATATATATATATATATATAATACAAATGTAAAAATACAAAAAATAATACAAAAATAGCTTGTGACAGTGAGAATGTAGAAAAATATAGAAGTATTGAGGTAACTATAGTACAGTTATTATTATCATCATCATTATTATTATTATTATCATCAATGCTTATATTGAGGTTAAAAAGAAAGTGACAAAAAATACGTGACTGATGAGGATAACACAGCTACCTTACAAAGAAAGTAATATAATAATAATTATATGTGTAATAGGACATAAAAAAAGA
>NC_092859.1:6667676-6697588 GCF_032062135.1 Pyxicephalus adspersus
CAAAAAGGACACAAGAAACACATTTTAGGTTTGTTCAGATTTTCAGCTTGTATGAGAGCAATGAGCACAACTAGAATCTGCAAATATTTTTAATTGTCTTTCTTCAAGTCCCCAAAACACCCTTCTGTAGATTTCAGTAGACCGTTGCTTTAAATGTTGATCTAAACCTAAAGAAGCCTTTTCTTAACATTGTTACCCCAGGGAACTTCAAAATAATTCCCAGGTCTCCAGGTACCCACACTAAAAACATTTTTTTCAGAGGGTCAATGGATAAAAAAGCCTCTCAAGTGGGGCCAGTGGTAAGAATGTCTTCTAAATAGTGGTGGTTAGAATGCTACCCTTATGGAGACCTAAAAACATAATATGAGTCATGCTGCTGGCTCTACCAAGCGGTATTGGTCCCAAAACTTTAAAGGCAATGGAGGGCCAATCAACCAAAGTCCAAGGATTCCCTAACAACTTGTGAAGGCATCCTGGCATCCAATCTTAATGACCAATAGAGGGACCCTAGGGTTCAATGAAATCAGCTTTAGCTCAACCAATCCCTAATGACTTATAGACGGGCCATAGGGTTCAATGAAACCCTGGTTAAGAATGGTTGCTTTAAGAGATCACATAAATGCAACATGTTATAGTGCAATAATTCATATTGTGCTCTATTTATAAAACAGAGAATTAGACCTTTCCTCAAACATTTCCTTAAAGGAACCCCCAGGATCATGTGTTTCAATGGCAGTAACTGATTCCCATGACAGAATGTTTGAGGGAATGTCAGATTCCCTGTTTTATAAATAGAGCTAATTGTGTTAACCGTTTTTTTTAATTGTGCTTTGTGGTGCAATTCAGTGTGAGTGCAATGACTAGAATGGTGCCAATTACTTTAATGTGAATTGTGTTAAAAGCTAAACTCCAGGAATGCCCCCCACCCCGTGAAATGAATTAAAAAGTATTAGTAAATGTCCAACTATAAATCTGTGGTCACGTGATACCCCAGGTCTTCTTTTCCAAAGGAGGAAGGTTCTTCTTTGTGTCTCAATGTCATTAGTTGGGTAATATTGGTAATATCAATTCGTTTGTCAAATGGTGGGGTCCATTAAAGTCTACAAAGGCCAATAAAGGTGGAAAGATGCGACCAGTCTACTACAGAGAAGAGGTTGGAAGATGTGGGCCTCTTTCAGATATGTGATCTAAAATTGCATGGTTCGCAGCTTCTGGGCACCCAGGAGCCATTTTTGGTGTATGCTACAGTGAATGACAAATACTTGGTTGTGTGGTTGAGTGTAGCTTTGGTACTGTTGACTGCACCATAAGAAATCATGGGCCATCTGCAGTCCTCTTGTAGCAACCACAATGCAATTCCATTCAACCACAGTTTGCTGTGGCTAGAAGGTTGCTCCATTCAAGTCAATGGAAGCAGCTGACTACTCAAGGGTGTCTAGAAGCTACATGACATGTCCTTGTACTGCGCCACAGCCACAGGTCTTCACAATGCAAACACATGGACAAAATGGTTCTCAACAGCTCTGACAAAACAGTAAACCACTGTGCGAAATTAGCCTTTAGAGCCAGCATCAAATACATTGGTTTAACTTTCAGTGTAATTTGCGATTTTTTCCACTAGGTGATGCTATGTTCATAATAATTTACTTGATTGTGTGTTGTTTTTTTTTTGTTTTTTTTGCTGCTGTAATGTTTGTATTGTTTATTTGTCTAATAAAGATTTTCAGCTTAAACACATTTCTTTTTTCTTAATTACAATGAACACACCTCCTAGTGGTGCTGATAATGATGCCCACTAATAAACTATTTAATGGGTCTCATTTATTAAGAGAATATAGGCTGTTCCTCTAAAAAAACTGTGCAGTGCTTATGTGTTAACAAGGGACAGGAGGAGAAGTGAGAATGAGAAAAAATTTAGCGTGCTGCTTCTCCTTTATATTATCCTTTATATATACAGGCGACAAGACCAACAAATATTACTAAGCCGCATCAGATGAGAAATAAATATACCCTAAAAGATTGTAAGGTCCTGTATCCCCCTTTAAATACTTATAGACTGTAAGCTTTTCTACCATCTATATCCCCCCTATACCGTAACAAATTGTAGGAACTGACACCTCATATACTTTATTCTGAAAAGCAGATGTGGTGATATCAGAGGACAGAGATGTAATATAAGCATTTATTCAGCACTGGTGGCCAGTATGGGGAAAAGCCACCACTTTTGCTGAATTTGATTGTCAGATCTTATTCACGCCAGATTTTTTCTTACTTTAATATTCACCTCTAGAGGTATTTAGGATGATTTGAGGACACTTGGAGAGTGCATGGCCAGTTCTCTCTACAGCAACTATATAATACTGACAATATCAAACAACATTGCAGCTAAGACAAGATGTCAGACATCTCTGTCCAAGGTTGCTGCTTGGAGTTCCTATTAAGGTGTGTTTATATAGTCCAAGTGCAGGCAGTTACAATTTCCATGATTTTGCACTTCCGCACCTTCTTTTAGAGAAGACTGGGTAATATATAATTTGGGCAGCTTTATGGATCCTAAAGGGGAAATTCTTCCAATGAGGTGCCATTTACTGGCAGTGCTAGTGAATAGGGACTCATTTCTGGCGATTATGCTGGTAAAGACCCTGAGCATAGCATGTTAAGCCCTATAGGGTAAGTGGCTGGTCCATTTGCTGTCGCTGTCGCTGTTGCTGTCATTGGCTAAAGAAGAATTACATAATATTTTAGGTTAATCACACCCAACCTAGACAGAAAATCTGTTACGGTATGCATAATTGTTTGACATAGAACAATGGTGACCAATGTTCTTGAAATAAGAAAATACTTAAATGTAGCCCCTAATATCACTAAAGAGATGAAAATAATGCTCATGAATGTAATGTTGCAGAAAGCTGCCAAATGTACAGTGCAGATAAGCAACAGGAAAAGCCTTTGTGACCATGCTGTAGGAATTGTTTGAGGTCTGGGACATACTTTCAGAGACAGTCGGAGGTCAGAGACACAGTCCATGAGACTGCTGGAGGTCACTGCTATACAAGTTCATTTCCTAATCAGTACTTCTACGTTTGTGTTCCTTACAGCCACCTCTTAGGTATCCATTAATAAAGGTGAAATAAAAAAGAGAAAAAGTGGGAAGCCTGAAGAAGCATGTCCTGAGCACAATGGAAACAAGGGACTGAAGCATCATGGCCTCCAATTTGGGCAGGACTTTTTATTACGTGATTAGTTGAAGGTGACGAGGAAAATGTGGCAGGAGACGGGAATAGGGGTAGGGAACAGACATCATGTTCACCTAAATAGGTGGCCTGAAGCCTTCCAGTTGAAAATCAAGCTGCTGGCCAATCCCAGCCACCCCTCTCCAACTACTATGCTGCCAACCACAACATTTGACAAGTGCTTTTCTATGTTGTTGGGTGGGGTTGACATAGAGATATAGTTCTTCCTCAAAAGAAAAAATACGACAGCTGTAGGTGTTAAGGTAGTTGAGAAGACATAAAACATAGAGATGTGTAAATGTGAAAAATACACTGACAATTTTTGTCCAGTTCTAAATTTTATTGGTCGGTTTTCTGTCTTTTCCCATGAGATGTTCTTTTGAGTTTTTTTCTGGTCGGAATAATATAATAAAACATTTGGGTAGGAACATACAGATCACTAGAGCCCAGCTTGACGACTGGATTGCAAAGATCTCCATGGCCACAGTATACTTTCCTTTTGAGCTGAGAGAGGCTGGGATGTAGGATATCCAAACACAGAGGAAAGCCAACATGCTGAAGGTGATAAACTTGGCCTCGTTGAAGTTGTCGGGAAGTCTTCTGGCCAAGAAAGCAACAACAAAACTAATGAAGGCCAGAAGACCAAGAAAACCCAACATACTCCAGAAGGCCATGGCTGAACCTTCATGGCACTCAATCATAATGATATCAGATTTGATTTCAGTCTTAAATTGTGGAAAAGGAGGAGCTGTAACCAGCCAAGTAATGCAAAGCAAAGATTGAATAACAATGCATAAAAAGACAATGAAATAGGAAACCTTTGGGCTTGTCCATTTTCTTAAACGACTGCCTGGTCTTGTGGCCTTGAAAGCTATGACCACCATTATGGTCTTTGCCAATATTGCTGAAACACACAGGGCAAATACAATGCCAAAAGTAACTTGTCGCAAAAGACATTTCTCAGGATAGGGGAAACCAATGAAAACTAAAGAACAAAGAAAACAAAGACTCAGCGATATCAGAATAAGACAACTTAAAGAGTAATTATTGGCTCGGACGATGGGTGTGGATTTATAATAGATAAATAGTCCAAAGATGGCCACTGGAACCAATGATGAAGAGATGCTTGTAGAGGCTAAAGTTTGGCCCAATGGATCATCATAGGCTAAGAATTCTCTAGTCTTTGGAATACAAAGTTCTTGTGTTGGATTTGGCCACATATCCCATGGACATTTAGTGCAATCTACTGAATCTGAAATATAAAAAAATATTAGACCAATCAATTCAGTGTCACAGTGTTCCTAACAAAATCCTAATTTCTGTAAAGTACATGCGCTAAGCAATAGTTATACAAAAAATCATAGAAACTGAGACTATAGAACTATGGAATTTTTTTTTTCTTTTGCAAGCTAACTAAGGCTACCCTATTAAATTTTAATTAAGCACTGTATATACATTGAGCCTGATTTATTAAAGCTTTCCAAGACTGGAGAAGATAAACTATTATGGGAGGCCCTGGGTGATCCCACAAACCTAGGATAGAGTTCATAAAAATAATTTGTTCTTAGTTGGCAAATGCTTTACATCCTGGACCAGATCCATCCCAGGTTTGATGGATCACCTACTTTTTCCCATGATATTCTATGTTCTCCATTTATTCTCTATTGTTTCAGAGAGCTTAAATAAATCAGGCTGGTGGACAGCACAGTGGCTCAGTGGTTAGCACTCCGGCCAGCGCTAGGTCCCCGGTCTGAATCTCGGCCAGGACATTTGCATGAAGTTTGTAGGTTCTACCCGTGTTTGGGTGGGTTTCCTCTGGGAACACCAGTTTCCTTTAACATTTCAGAAAACATGTAGTTAGGTTAACTGACTTTAGACTGTGGCAATGACATGTGACTGGGGTAGGGACATTGTGAGCCCTTTTGAGGGACAGCTAGTAACATAACTATAGACTTTGTAAGGCGCTGCATAATATGTCGGTGCTATATAAATACTGAATAATAATACCCAGGCCCATTGTGCGTGCACAGCTCAGATATGGTAAAATTTTTCATACCTTGTGGTGTAGGAAGCATGTGACCTTCTCATTGTGACAATGCCCAGGTCCATTAGCCGGTTGCTATGCCCTAACATTGTCACATGACCAAGAGTTTGGTATCACCACTCGCCTTTGTCCGATGCCAGACAACACTAGGAATGACACTAAGGACAAACACTAGTGAAGACATTGGAAGGACTTGGTGGTGGGGCAACATTGTCAAAGTATGTGAAAGCGGTTTACTGGAGTGAGGCCTTTTGGAAAGACATTTTTGCGAAAAACAAGGTTCTTTTGAATTAATTCAATTTGTAAAGTAAAAGTTTGGCAATAGCAACCTTCTTGTGTCATTTTCTTCAGGAAGCCCAAAAGTAGCCTAATTCAGGTCAATAGGAATTCTTCATGAAGAAGACTCAGCTGGCCATTCACTGCCTTGTAGTTGCAGGATATCCAACAAGCTTGGACATTGATTGATTTTTCTTTTTACAACTTTAGACATCAGAAGCATCCACCATGCACAGAGATTTTCTATTGCAATGAAGTGAGTTTTTCTCTTGGAAGGCTAGCAAAATTTAGTAGGTTCTGGTCCCCCAGTTATGGGTTAGATAAATTGCAATTTTCTCCCCACAGATTGCTTTCATCTGCTCACCTATGGGTTGGGTAGCCTTATTCTTATAACCAACAACAGACCATACTTGTTGCTTACCTGACTGATTGGAAATTTCTCCATAAGGACATGGCACACACTGAAAACAGCACACAGGTTGTCCCGTTATTGTGACCTTCCTGAAGCCAGGTGGACAACTCTGACTACAGACTGATGGTGGGATCTGTAATTTAATAATCACATTGCAGGACATTAGTGGTAACCATATCATTATCAACAATCATCTAGCATGGAGAAGTCAATCTACATTATAGATAGTACAATGAATTAGTGGAGAGCACAAAGGTTGAGATCTATCCAGTTCAGGAGGTAATATTTGAGATTTGGTGCCTATAGATAATTACTAATAGGCGTGTGTTATATTTCTTCTTCAGCACTGGGCCAATACTTTAAGATGAGGACAACTTCTAATGTGTTGCTAGATTTTCAGCTCTTTTAAACAAGTGCTCAGATCCTCAAAAGTATCTTCTGGTGCCAAGATGTTGACAAGTTTCTTCATGCGGCATTAATGTATTCACTTTTCAGAGCTTAATTTTGTGTTGACCAGTTGCTCCCCATCAGCTCTGTTCAGCTGCCATAACTTGGAGAAGACATAATGGGCTCTATTTATAACACAGAGAATCTGACATTTCCTCAAACATTCCTTGGTGATAATCAATTTTTGCAATTGAAACACATGGACCTGGAAGACTCCCACCAGAGAATGTTTGAGGGAATGTCTGGTTCCCTGTTTTCTAATCCAAAGCGTCCTCCTTGGTGCTTGGCCCAGTGATATCATATGAACTGGAATTGTCTGTGAAGGTTATCTTTAGACAGGTTATTGTATATCTAGTAGTAGTTAGTCACAATCAACCAGACTTATTCTCGTAATCTTGAAGATATTGTGTAGTTTTCCAGACTGCTTCATCAGTTAAGAACTGCAGCCTTAAAAGCTTTGAAACATCTTCAAAATTTCAAGAACTTCAGCCCTGAAAGTGTTTCCAAAAATTTTGAGTTGTTCCAGGAAACTAGAGGTAAAGATAATTTTTCCTATGCTTAGTGTGATAACAAAATCCCAAGAAGGCACTCATGATATAGTTCCAAACTAAAAATGAACTAAAAACAAAGTTTTTGTAGCTTCCACTGCAGGGGTGTTTTCCACTGTGGTCCCAGAGTCTGTAGTCCAAACCTATGTTTCCTAACTTTAGCTCAAACTTCCACCCAGGTTACAGAGGCCCAACCTGGCCTTAGATTCCCACCCAGTCCCCATTCTGAACTACAGATTCCCATTTATTGAGATTTGGCAGGTGATGCAGAGCCATCTCCAAATCCTGGACCCGGAAAAGGAAGAAGTGTTTGACCCACCCATTCCATCCAATATACTCCAGACTTAAATCCCAAAATATATCTGTAAAGCTGCAGTTTTACCATTAACCACAACCATGTAATGCGCCTGGGCACACAAACCACAACCAACTCCAGATATCCTTCAATCAGGCTTTATTCAATGTCATAAAGCACAGCAAGGGTAAAGTCCAAACAAGCAAAGTACAAGAGGGTAAGGCAAAGACAGGTCAAGAACAATCCGAAGTCAGGGCTGGCAGCAGGCAGAATGGTCAGTAACAATTTGAGGTCAGGGCAGGCAGAGTTCAAGCAGAGTCAACTTCAGACCAGGTCACTATGGAGATGACAAAAGCAGGTAAACTTAACCAACACAAGGACGCACCCAAGCACACTGTGTTCATAGAGGCTTATAGCGGGCAATGGTGTTCAGGACAGGCTCTCCCTAAATGGCCAGAGTGACCAATGACCTCGCGCCACCTGGCGCCGTCTGATAGGAGACTCACTGAATCCCCTGCGGCAATTCAAACTAACTATGTCCCGCCCCGGGGCGAGGCAGCCAAGTGCCACGCCCTCGGGGGGTACAAGAGGGACGCATTGTAGCACACGAACAGTAGTTTGGCCAGGATGGATCTCTCTGCCTGCAGAGAGAGACAAGCTGCGAGCAGAGCAGCAGCCTCGGCCATGCTGCCTGCTACAGCGGTGTCTCCCTCTGTGGCTGGGACCCCCAGGGACACCGCGGGCTCGCAGGACGGGTAAGTTCCTTACAAACCATGTTCAGTTCCTTTATTCTCTCCTCAAGGTACATTGGAAGCCCTGACATTGCAAAGTCCTTATGAGTGTCCTGGTTCTTTTGTCTGTGAACCCTTAGTGTCATTGGATTAATGGATTGATTCCAAATGAGTGCATGAAAAAAAGAAATGGAAACTAAATAGAAGAAACTGGGCAAATTAGGTATGTTCATTAACACAATGCCCCATGCGAAGAAAACTTTATTAACCATCATCCCAGCTGTCACACTGCGTGGCTGGTGACTGTCAATAAAGATTAAGATCAACAGTCACAGTCTGATAATTGAAAACCATTTGGACTTCTTTGTGATCCTGTATTTATCATCAGTTGACATAGATATCCCATTTAACCTGGAGGCTTCAATGAAAAAAATAAGTAAAATAACCGGGAATGCCACCAGGCAAAGATGGTTTTACTGGGCTATGTTTAGAGAATCTGAGGATTACTCTCAGGCCCTTGCTTCTCATCCATGAACACAATATGAACCCCCTTCCCAACCTCCACGCCCTTGATAACTTATCACTTGACTCAAATCCCTATTAGCCCCCCCCCCCTTTTTTTCTTTTTTATAATAAAGTAAGAAAAATACTAAGTGAATTCACTGAGGTACAATATATTATGGATGATTACACAATTTAGTGTAAAAGGGAACATAAACATCATGAGCCAATAAAAGAGATATAACTCTGCAAATGCAATCCTGCGGATGTTAACTGTGTGTTAAATGTTTTTCCACCATTTGTTAATGGCATTCCTTTGTACTGTTGTTCCTCTTCTCTTGTATATTGAGTTTTTTTTTATTCCTGGTTGTTAACCTACTATTGTTATTTTGACCTCATGTTGAATTTATCAAATAAAACTTCAAATTAAAAAAAAAAAAAGTTGATAACTTATATTTTTAAGGGAAATTAAATTTTTTAAATATTAAAATCAAGAATATGTTTTTATTGTTACCTATATGGCTAATACAAAATTGATGATATGCAACACTTATAATAAGATGCACTGTTATACAATACCCACCTTTTGATGTCCAGTGGCCCACTGCACAGAACTGACATTGACAGTAAATATATTTCCAGCTGTATTGCTTGTGTCATAACTTCCTACTATCACCTGCTGAATTCTTCCCTCTGGGCTGAGCTGCCAGTTTATAATGTCATACGTAGCCGGAGGATCACCATTCTCATTAAAGAAGAATTGTACCCCATTGGACATATTTAGATGGATCTTCTTCATGTAGCGAAGAAGCTGAAAACAACATTATAAAGAACATTTTTTAGTTGGATACAGGAATGCCCATATTAAGTCATGTGGGTCTTACAAGTTTATATATCATTGCCGTTTTGTTTTACACACTTTCCCTATTCCTGACATTGGTTCCCTGTGCTGTTTTTTCCCTTTCCAAATTCTGCACTCTTGATTACTTGTATTAATAATTACAGAACTGCATTCATCTCTGTATGTATACCTGCCTGGAGTTCAGTCTTAAAGAACGTCTTAATCAGTGCAAAATTGCTGTGCTAAAGAAGCACCTCTGCTTGTTATTTATTGTCATTGTAGCACCATGAATGCCTTCCACAGTCAGATCATAGCGCCATATGTCACAGTGGAATGCCAATTCACTCCATGACCTACTTACAGCTCTAGTATTATACTGTTGGATATGAAGGTGCATGACAAAGCTCAGACATGCTGGGAACTGAAATATGTTTGGATGTGGATCATGCTAGAAGCTTGGACCAATAAAGATAGGGTATAAACTGGCTCCTCATAGTTAGTAATTGTGCAGGGCTGTTTCTAGAACTTTTGATTTTGCAAGCAAAATATCCCTCCGCCTTACCCAGGTCAATAGTTGTCCCCCTTCCCCGTAAAATTTATTCTAACATGATGGACTTAGGTCCATTCCTGGTCATTTGGATGCCCCAAGTAAGACTCCAATATGGCAATCTAACCCAGGCATCTTCAATCATTCTTGATTGCTGTAGACAGGGTCAATTAATTAAAATATAGATTTAAGTTACACAAATAAGTAATTACTTTTGATTTATGTTCTATTGACATTACCTTTGGAATAACGTTACCTGCCATGGCTGAAAGTTTTGTACACCAGCACATGTTCCATTGATAAATGGTCCATAGCCTTTCCTACATCTGGCCAAGTTTTGAAGCGCTTTTGCTACAATTTGAACTGCTGTGTAGATGTTGTAGGTCACCCTTAGACCGGAGATATCATTATAGCTGTTATGGACATTTCCTAGGTGTTCCTCACCAGTGCATACTTTTACGGGTGATGCCAAAGGTATTGATTGATTTCCATTCTCCAAGAACTTACAGGCAAACACTTCCTCCCAGAATATTTTTACCCATTCTTTTCCTACAGACATGAATGGATGGATTCTATTGAGGAAATCACCAAATCCTGGCATTTTACCACTATGAAGTGCAAAACCAATGCTTCCATAAAGCAGCTTAGAGTATTTTTGGACAGACAAGAAGGCAGAGGTGGCCCAAGCCTCACTAGCAATCCAAACTTTTCCTGTTACGTTTTGTCGTAACATTTCATCGAGAACGTAGACCAGATCTATGTCAGTAGAAAAGATGACCACTGCAGTAGCTGTTGATTCTTTGATCACCCGAACAATGTGTGGGGCATTTCGATCACTCTGGCTGATCACAATATTCTCCGTGAATGCCACACAGGCTCCAGCTTTTAGGATATCCCTTTTAATCATTTGGATACCTTGTTGTCCATAATCATTGTCAATAGCTACTAGACCAATCCAGGTCCACCCAAAATGTAACACAAGCTGGGCCAAGCCTTGGGACTGAAAGGCGTCACTGGGTACAGTCCTAAAGAATGAACGGAACTGTATTCGATTGCTGAGAAGAGAACTTGTGGAAAAATGGCTGATCTGTAATCCAATACGTAAACCAAAAACGTTACAACTGATGAAATTATTAAATTTTAGTTCAAATCAACTAAATATATGTCATGTTTATCAAACTAAAAGCGGTTTATTGTCTTTGGCTGAGCTCAGACAAGCAGTGGAAACAGCACCAGTTGCTTGGTACCTTGACAATCATTTAGCAGCCCCAAGCGATCCTCTACTCAATACCACCCCCATTCATTCATGGCCATGAGTAAGACACTACAGGTACCTTACAGTTCAGGAACAGGTCTAACACATGCTGATCCATAGTTAAAGTTCTCCAACCAACAAAGCTCACGATCGCTGCTAATTAAGAATCGCTGCTAATCGTTGCTAATTCTTCTGGCATGGTTGGGGTCGTTTACTGCCAAATGCTGGCAATTGTTTTGCTGTTTGTTATTGAACTGGATAACAAACCTGTTCAAGCTAACCAAAGTTGGCTCTTTTTGTGCCCAAAAACTCACCACCACTGCATGATGTAAACAAAGGGCTTTAGCATGTTGTCAATGAAAAAGGTGGTGAGTATTTTGGTAGAATGAGAATATTCACCAACATCAGTCCATTGGATACCAATGTTGGTAGCATCAGTGAGTTAAAGTACATACACCTACCTTACCTTACACTACAGCCTGGATACTGGTGCAAGTTCTACTATCAAAGCCTCCTATACACACCAAGATGTATTCAGGTACTACACTAAAGTTTACTGTAACAAAATGTTAAACTTGCTTCTAATAAAATGACTGCCTCATGAGAAGTGGGCAACTCTCATTATTTGACCTAAATTGATCTATACCCTCTGGCATGACCCATGAGCTGTCTGACTTCTAATTTTCCTACCAGAGAAAGAAAAATTGTGAAACCTGTTGGAATATTAGGATCAAAACTGAAAAAAGAACTCTTTTTACTTTACTTTCACTGATGCACATGCAACAAATAGTATCGGATAGTTGATTATCTGTTAGCAAGGACCCGCTCTAATAAGGTTAATGCTGATATTTATCCTTTGCAACTATGATTGTTTCTATGCTCCTACTGACAACGAACCAAACCCCCCTTTTTTGCCATATATATATATAAACCTTTGCCAGGTTTTTTCTTTTGTATCTGTTCAAACTCAGTAAAGCCAAACCCTAAAGATCTTTCGGTAATACCAGTACAAATGGAACTGGGGAACTATTGCTAATTCCTGCTAGGAAGATTCTCCATCTTTATATGTCTTGGTGACCATTTTCACTAAAACTGTTTTAGTGGTTAACAAAAACAGGACCATAGTTTTAGTTTAAACTTTATTCCAAGCTGTTATTTCTCCATTGATGTTGAAAATGTATTGATGTTTATAAAGTAACAGTGACAGACTTGGGTCAGCAGCTAGCATTTTAAAAGATTTTAATGGCACACCCTCTACTTTTCTCAGCAAAGGCTTTACCAGACTTTTCCAGAACAATTTACATGGTCAGGGTGCATTTGGCATGCATACATTATAATCACTATTATGGCATGATTAAAAGGTGAGTTCCTTTTGTATTAAAAATACAAGAAATTAAAACTTACTTGTGGGTAGCGATATAGCCCCAGGATATGGGCCAACAGCATAGTGTAAGTAGAGATAGAGTGGCCAATGACAGCAGCCAAATGAACATCTTGCCTGCAGCGGTAGTTAACCAGAGGTTGCCCATGTCCACTTAGTAGTTGCAGTGTTCCTGATACTGCCCTCTGCAGGACAGTACAAGAATCAAATATCTGAAACCCTAAAGTGATGTTTGGTAGAAATTGAGGGTCTTGGTTAATCTCTTCCACTGCAAAATGTACAGCTTGGACACGCTGATAGTTTTCCAGTCTAAAACTGAAATTAAAACAGAGTATTACATGTCATGTAAATATCTCATTGTCATCAAAAACTAGCTTGAAGCCAGACTCCAGGCTCAGGATGATACGGCCACACTGATTTCCTATACATAATTATTATAATTATTAAGAATCAAGAGCAAGAGATATGGCCTAGCCATAACTGTATCTCTATAATACTCTCTGAAATATTAAGGTATTCTATTGTATCCGGGCTGTAAAATTACAGAATGTAAGATTATTTTTGACAATACCTAGGACTTTTTGGGGAGATAAGTACACAGTTAAACAATTGGCAACCACATCCAAATAACGTGATGGTGATATGCACAAGTGAAAATCTTTTATTTTTAGATACAATTGATTTATTTAATAAACCTGATTGATAACACGTGAATAGATTTATGGAATGCTGCTAACTTAGTGTCCTTCTGATGAAGCTTACGGGTGAAACGCGTCAAGCACCTTTAAAAGCAAACTAAACAACATCATTGCAGTATCCTAGTCATTCATTGATAATTTGTATGTGTAAGAATTAATGTTTTTGATGTTGTTTTAAGAGAAAAACAATAAATTGCAAATGTTTTTAAAATTTTAATTGTAAGTGTTACAATTACGCACCATAAAAATCCTCTGCATATTTTTGCAAAATGTAATTATAAGAATAGATAAGCATAAACATTCCTATTGAAAATAATCAGTCAGACTATGGGATATTCTAGGAATCAGAATCTCTAATGTTACCTCTCTTTTGCTAAATAACACTATCCAACCCATCAGGGATTGCTATGTATTCCGTTCTTCCCTGTCAGAGCACAGTGTTGAATATAAAGTTACCAATAAAAGCTTGCACTTCAGTGGGTGGATCAAAATGGTTGGTCAGAAGATTTGTACATTTGTTTATGTGGCGCCAATGATGACTGTTTAAACTCAGGGCTAATAATTTCACTCTGTCTATACTGATGGAGAATTTGAGCAATTTTGCTAAGTGATTGTGTTATTAAATGTCTGCTGACAGTCTTGAAAACAGTCTTTAAATAGATAACCACTCCTCTTCTACTGTCTCTCCTTGTAGTTCTCTTCATTGGCTTCAGTTTCTTAGAATCAAATTCAAGCTTCAAAATTCTGTGCTATAACTTCAAATCCCTCCACAGTTCTTGTCCCACTTACCTTTCTACCCACTTACCCCCCTAGCCGCCCTCTTCACTCCTCCAATGACCTACTAGTTACTTCTTCACTCATAACCTCATCACACGCACGGATACAAGACTTCTCTAGAGCTGCCCCGACTCTCTGGAATGGTCTTTCTTGTCCTATTGGACTTGCTCCTACTTTCTGCTCATTTAAAAGGGAACTAAAAACCCAATCTTTTAAAACTTGCCTACCTGTCTTTTTCTGTCTCCTAAAGCGCTCACTACTCACTCCCCGTTCCATATCCCCCACGTCTTAGATTGTAAGCTCCACTGGTCAGGGTCCTCTCCTCCTGTGTCACTGTTTGTATCTGTCTGTCATTTGCAACCACTATTTAAGGTACAGCACTGCATAATATGTTGGCGCTATAAAAATCCTGTATATTAATAATAATTATAATACACTATGAACCTGATCCTCCCTCCTCCCCTATCTACAGAAGAGAATAGAGCTGATTGTACAGCACTCAATCCTTCATCTGTCACTGGCAACAACTACAAAAGATTAATTCTAGCGACGATCCTCTGACATTTATCAGCTGTCTGAATGGGGCTAATGTCATAGGTGACATCACTTGACATTCCCAAAGCATCAGAGCTCTCCTCATATAGGACAGAGAGAGATTGCCCACATGTTCAAAAGTACTAAGTGTATCTCTGCACTACCATCTTAAAAACTAAAGAAGAGTGATTATATGCAGCAGGGGATGGCCATGTATGAGCAAAATAAAGGTTCCCTGTATAGTCCATAGTCATGCCCCTAACTGTACCTCAGAAGTTATTAGTCCTACCATTGTCTTAGGTGAGTTTAAGGGTAAACAAATTAACCTACCAGTATGTTTTTAAGATGAGCGAGGAAGCCTAAAGAAATGGGGAGAACATTCAAAAACAGTAAATTCCATGCACATGGAGTCCTAGTTATGATTTAAACCCGGGACCCTAACACTGCAAGGTTAGAGTGCTGACTATTAAGTCACCAGGCTGCCCACTGAATGTAAAGGAATTTAAAGTATAAATAACGAATACTCACGTTTTGCATGTAGCCAGACCTGGCTGTTCTTTGTAAGTTATCTTTGGGTATATTTTGTCTACATAAACGGGTACCACCACCCCGATCAGTATGTTCCCATTTAGTGACATGCCTGTGAGCTCTGTATTTTTAAGTCTACAGCTGGTATTAGAACTCTCAGAAAAGCATACAAGGCTCAGGAAGAGGACACCAAACATTATCTTTCATAAAGTTTCAAGGATCCGTCAGTCCCCGGAAACGGGTCATGAAGGGGCAATTGGAACTCCAGCTATTCAACAGTGAAACGCAAAATTCTGAAATGAAAGGAGATTTATTTTACAAAAAGCTGTTACTATATTTTCACATTTTCATTCTGCAAATCATAATAATAAAATAGTAGAACGGAAATTCAGTTTAGGAATGAGTAGGAAAGGATTAGAATTGAGGATATGTATTTTTTGCTAAAGGTAGACATTAGTAGAGTTCAGAGAGCTCAAGGAGTGACACCCTGTTCCACTTTCTTTCAAGTCTGTATGGCTTTGAACAGATCTTACTATAGAGAGAGACAATCTAAAAGCAAACCTGCTCTGCTTCCTAGAAAAACCATGATGCCCTGTGTAATCCTGTGTCATGCACACAACCAGCATTCATTGTTTATTACCAAAAATATTCTAATAAAAATATACTATGTAAAAATTGGGCCTAAACTTTTTTTTTATTTTGTAATAAGAGAAACACATAGGCTATATATTTATTTTTACCCTTTCTGGAAGTACTAGTTCTTTGCATTCTCCCCTGTTTCTGATGTTCAGAGTTACTAATCTGAAACAATTATTTATCAAGATGGATCAGATCCTAGAGTTCAAACTCTAAATACTTGCCTTAAATCACTCTTAGAAAACTCTAAAACTAAAGTAAGGCCCGTAGCTGGTGAGGAAACAATAGGCGAAAGGCCATCATGACCAGATGCTAGGCGAGCAAGGGCAAAATATTATTAATAAAAGTGAGGTGGAGGTCAGGTGGTCAGGGAAAGAGGTTAGGGGTTGGTTAATACAAAATGGTAGGGTGCAGTGAGAAAAAATATTAAAAAAGGGGCCGAAATGAAGTGAGGGGTCAATTTGAAGAAAGGAGAGAAATGTGGCCTCTCTCCTACCCTTGATAGCAGTCAGGATTTAGAATTTGGGAAAAACTATATGGGAAATGGCAGATAAAGTCTTTGGGGGGCATCACGGGGTCTGCTGATAAATAGGTGGGGGAGTGATCTCAGGTGTGACATCTCCTCAAGTTAAAGATTAAATTTGGAGTGAGGAAGGTCTTTGTCCTGGAACCAGTGGAGTAAGGTGTGGCTGGGAGCAATAACATTGGGTGTAGATACCGAAAATGGTCAGGTGAGCATTGCCTTTGAGGACCTGCAACCAGGAAGTGTCATGCTACTGTTGATACTGTTGTTATATTGTGGTTGAGATTATATGTTATTATGTTGTTGATGTGATGTAATTTATACTTGGTCATTTAAATTGTTTGGATTAAATGGGTTCTTTAATAAAAAAAAAAGGGGTGTAGCAATAAAGCAGCCCGAGGGGCTCTTTCCCAAAAATAGAGTTTCCTGTTTTCCCAAACCTTATGGCTACCTGAGCCATGTCTTAGCATGACAGCCAAATGGTTGGCAATATCATCGTACTCCTTTATTTAGGTATAAGCTTCCTTTGAAGAGCATCTAACCCCAAGAACAGAATTTAATATATTGGAGCTTTCCAGTCCTCAGGTGTACTGGGAGCACAGATGCTTCTCAATACATTAGAATATTGTTGTAATTCAATTCAAACAGTGAAACTCAGTGTTTCAGAAATTGAGAATAATGTTAAAAAGTTCAATATGGTAAACACATGGTGTTTTATACAAATTAGCTCATTAACCCAAAACTTTTAAATGGTGTCTCAGTCCGGCTTAGTAAGCCATACAATCATGGGCCTGCCAAAAGTACCAATACCTGGTTTAATGACCATGGTATCACTGTGCTTGATTGGCCAGAAAACTCGCCTGACCCAAACTTCATAGAGGATATTTGGGGTATTGTCAAAAGGAACATGAGAGACACCAGACCCAAAAATAGACAAGGTCTGAAGGTTGCCTGGTTTTATGGGGCTTCCATACCACCTCAGCAGTGCCAAAGGCTGATCGCCTCCACACCACACCGCATTGATGCAATAATTCATGCAAAAGAAGCCCCAAGCAAGTATTGAGTGGATTCATGAACATACTTTTCAGTAGGTCAACATTTCTGTATTAAAGATCATTTTTCATTGGTGTTCTATAATATTCTAATTTTCAGGAAATACTGATTATTGGGTTTTCACTACCTGTAGGCCACATTCAGCAAAATGAAAAGAAATAAACCCTTGAAATTTATTACGCTGTGTGTACTGAATTTATATAAGAGAGTTGAGTTTAACTTTTTGAATTGAATTACTGAAATAAATTAACTTTTTTCAATTATATTCAAATTTATTGAGATACATCTGTATTCATTTTCTTTTATTAGACTAAGAACATTTTCAGGAGATACATGGGGTATCAAAGGGTATCCCGCATTAAATACTGTGCACGTGTCACTTCTTGTGAGGTTCAATGGAACCATAAACATTCTGATCCTTATTGTAAAAACTAATATTCGCAACAGCCCAACAGAAAAACAGGTTTGAAGTCCGACTTGGGAAACAACCATGACATATGACTATAGATGCTGGTGAAATAATGGAAAGATAACTGTTGAAAATTAAAAGGAAAATAACCTTTAAAGTTTAAATTTAAACTAAAGCAGATTCTGCATTATCATTAATTAACGTAATTATTGACATTGGATAATATTGGATTATTTTTATTTTTACTTTGAATATAACTGTGATTATTGAAATGTATATTGATATTGATTAATAATTACCATCTCCCATGGTGCTATACAAAGTAGGTGACACACCTGGGTGCATAGTGCAGAGATGATAAACAATATAAACATTGCCGTAACAAAGACAGGCTGTATAAATGAAATGTACAGCAATTACAACAAACAATGGGGAGATAACCCTGTGCTTGTGAGCTTACAATCTAATGGACAGGGAGGAAACAAGACGTATGAGAAGGAGGTGAATCTGGAGGTGGTGAAATTCTGCAAAGAATAAGCCATGGTCCATTGAAGGGAATGACCAAGTGTAAATTGTGTGCTTATGTAAAGACATGAGACTTAGTGGTGCATTTAAAGGTTTTTAGGGTTGGAAAGTTAGGAGTTTGTTTTGGGAATTTTAAAGACGGAGGGAGACAAGTGAGACAATCTTTATGCAGGAGGACATGAGAAGGTTGTGTGAGGAGCATAGTATGGGGTTAGGAAGAAATCTCTAAATACATCTGAAGATATTTACGGAAGAGAAGAATTATGGAGCGATTTATAGGTTAGGTCTGACTTATTGGCAACTAGTGAAGAGTTTGTCAGGGAGGAGAGAAATGAATAACATACAAGAGATATTTCAAAAAAAGACATTGCTCAACACATGAAAATCCACACTCACCTTCGCACCGTCCTGGTACCTTTTTTTCTCCATATCAAACACTTTTTATATAGAGCGGCCTGCTAAGGAATGGGAATTAAAATCTCAAGGGATGACTGGTTGGAATTACATCTCAGCGCAAGAACTAATATATCAAGAGGACAGAGGAACACTATCAAGTACAGTAGGCCTAATTATATTTAATGACATAATGATAGCATTTAGTGTAAGAGCCCATGGGCTTGCTCATTCTATGACAGTGAGTTTATTATGAGTTTATTCTTATCTCGTGGCACAATATTCATAAAAGATACAATAATAATAATATGACATAAAGACAAACAGACAAGGGAAGTAGCAGTGATAAGCAAAACTAAGAAAACTTTTTTTTCCAAAGTTTTTGCTAAAATGCTATAAATGTATGCTGGTAATGAAGGTCAAGATAGGTTGCAGTATAGATTTAGGTTATGGAAGCTTACTATATCAGATTAACACAGATCATTACCTGCCTGATTACTCTGGGTATTAGGCAAAAAAAGCTGTGCATGTGCAGCTACAGATTTGGTTACCAGGAAATCCTCCCCTGCCCATGCCAGGGATAAATGAGCTAGGTTATCCTGGCCTGGCCAATCAAGATGGCTGAAAATGGCCTTCAGGAAGAGAAAAAAAGGAGCCCCTGGTGAGGGAATGGGGATAGGTAAGTATTGAGGGGTTTTGTTTCATTTTAATATACAAAGTAAAACATACCATGGTCACTATCTCAAAATGAATTTGTAGGGAATACAGGGTTTTAACCACATAGCCAAAATTAGCCTAATGGTAACAAAATTCACTATCAATCCAACTACAAAATGACCAGGATATTTCACAGATTCACCAGAGTACTCCACAAAAAATGATGGTCTTTAGGAGGAGTTGCCCATTTTGCATCTACTGGTGGAAGTGTAAACAGCAGCGGAGGTGCCCCAGCTTCAGCACTGCCTCTGGTGGTGGGTTCTGCTACCTGCTGGTCACTTTTTGTCTTCCAGTCTCTGTTTCAAGGTCCCAGCTTGCATTTCCTGATCTTGATCCTGACACTTTGGAATATTGAACCGGCCCGACCTTAGCTTCTCGACTTTTGCTCGCCCTGATCTTGGCTTGTCTGAATATCTTTCTACCTTATTGACCCTACCCAGTCAGCACTCACCAGCTCCTGCATGTGAAGGCTCTGCAACCTGGGCACTTCCTACTAAAGACCATTATCTCTTATAAGGTACTCTGGTGAAGCCAGAGGCTGGTGCTATAGACTTTGCCCCCTGTACATGTCCCTGCCTGGTGGGAGGTGACCATCCACCTGTGAATATACTGACACTGTGGCACAACCACTATCTGCTTTACTAAGGAACCAAGCCCTGGTAAAAACAATCAATAGCAAGCTAGCACTCAACCCAGATGCTACTCCTGCAAATTCCTTTCATCACTCAACCATCAACTTCCAACCAGGTACTTACAATGCTAGTCCTAATGCTGAGAAGGATGAGGCCATTTAGGAGGAGGGGGTAAACCCCTCACCAAATCCCATATTACAAAAAGAGGGCCACACATAGTCATAATAACTCAGTGTGCAGTAAATGAATAATAACTAGGGATGAGCGAGAAGGCCTCTGACAGTCTCATAAAAATAAGAACTTCCTATGGGTCTGCGAAATTTCGAGTTCCATTAAAGTTAGTATTAGTAGCAAAGCCCCTATACATGTTTGAACCACCAAATTTGCTAGGTATGTGTAGGAGTTGCTAAAGTTCCAAAAGACCTTGTGGTTTTCCAGAAAATGGCAGGCAAATAGGTTCTTGCGTGATGGACAGCATCCACAATGCAGCATAAACATTAGGACATTGACAAAGGGTGAACTCAACCAACTAGCAACAGTCTCTGCCATCAAAACAGCAGAAGAATGCATTGCTATTTAATGTACGCACCCCTATTTAATTTATATAGCTGCATAATTTGTTTACGCTTTATAAATCCTGTTTTCTAATAATATTAATTGCTAGCTGGCATCATGACCTGGATGGCATGTGTAAGGAATTCCACCCATAAAGTTGTGGACAAGTAGCGCAGTGACATTAGGCAAAAGAATGGAGGACCAGAGATGGAGCGTGGGTCAGTAAGAGCAGTAGCAGTGTGTGGCCTCTGGTCAGCTATCGCCAGGGAGACGGCATTGGTAAGTGTCATGGAGAGCTGGGTGTAGTGCATCGGCAATGCCACTCAAAAGAGTATAATACAATTTTTGTGAATGGAGTACTGACAGGCGGAAGCAGCAACATCAGGAGGGGGAGGGTGTGGGCCCTGAGATGGAGCGTGGACTGCATTGGTGACTGGCATCTAGTGCTGGGTGTAGTGCATTGACAATGCCACCCACCCAGAAATGTGTAATACAATTTTAGTGAATGGAGTACTGACAGGCGGAAGCAGCAACATCAGGAGGGGGAGGCGGTGGGCCCTGAGATGGAGCGTTGACCGCATTGGTAACTGTCATCTAGTGCTGGGTGTAGTGCATTGACAATGCTACCCACCCAAAAGTATGTAACACAACTTTAGTGAATAGAGTACTGACAGGCGGAAGCAGCAACATCAGGAGGTGGGCCCTGAGACGGAGTGGGGACCACATTGTTAACTAGCATCTAGAGCTGGGTTAAGTGCATCATCAATGCCACCCAGAAGTGTACAATTTTAGTGAATAGAGTACTGACAGGCGGCAGCAGCAACAGCAGGAGGAGGAGGCGGTGGGCCCTGGGAAGGAGCGTGGATCGGATTGGTAACTGGCATCTAGAGCTGGGTGTAGTGCATTGTCAATGCCACCCAGAAGTGTACAATTTTAGTGAATGGAGTACTGACAAGTGGCAGAAACAGCAGGAAGATGAGGCTGTGGGCCCTGAGACGGAGCGGGGACCCTATTGGTAACTGGTATCTAGAGTTGGGTGTAGTACATTGACAATGCCACCCACCCAGAAGTGTATAATTTTATTTTAGTGAATGGAGTACTAACAGGCAGTAGCAGCAACGGCAGGAGGAGAAGGAGGCGAGGGCCCTGAGACAGAGCGTGGACCGCATTGGTAACTAGCATCTAGTGCTGGGTGTAGTGCATTGACAATGCCACCCACCCAGAAGTGTGTAACACAATTTTAGTGAATGAAGTACTGACAGATTGCAGCAGCCACAGCAGGAGGGGGAGGCGGTGGGCCCTGAGAAGGAGCGGGGACCGCATTCGTAACTGGCATCTAGAGCTGAGTGTAGTGCATTTTGTGACACACTTTTTGTGACATTATGTCTTTGTAGCGGTGATCCAGTGAGGTGGCCAGCCAGTAATCATACTGCTGCTAGCCCTTACACGCAGTGGTGGTTTCCAGGTGACATCACGGTCATCATCATCCTCATTTTCATCTAAGCCAACATGCAAATGCAGCCACTGATCCAGAACCCTTGCCCAGCAAGTGCTGACTACACTCTCCAAGGGTCTCAAAGTCTGCCTCCTGCTCTGAAATTCAGTCAGATCCTAAGGCTGTTCGTCAAACAACAAGGGAGAGTCATTGGGAGGTACAGGCACATTAGCCACGCTAACTCCTGTTTTTGCTCCTGTCACAGCTGTGCTGGTTGCTGCTGCTGCAGAAATAGAGCTTGCTGCACTTGAGGCCCCTGAGACCCAGTCCACAATACTCTCAACATGACGTGGCTGTATGATTGTATTCCACCCTCTCACTACATCTACCAGCGTACTGATGCTCTGCACATATCTCAGTCCTGTTTACCACTTGTGCTGCTGCCTCCAACAGTTTGCTGCTGCTGCTGTCCTACAGTGGTGGACTCCAGAGGGGTATGCCCCGTGCCAGATGCGGCAGGTCGCCCAACGCCACCCCTTCCCCCACTCATCCATACTTTTCTCCACTGATTTAAACAGCATTGAAGTCAATAGGAAATGCTGCCCATTTCTCTTGGTTTCCAGAGAGTCCCCACAGCAGCAAAATGGCATTGCAAAACCACCAAATGTCTATGTTTCATTAATATTATTTTCAAATTGCTATATCTATTTGTCTATTATCTTATTCATAGTTGGGTTACAAATTAAATAGCATATTTATTAGTGAAATATGGTCTGACAGCAGCAACTAACACTGATGACAGCCATTTTCTCACATTAATCAACTTATACCAAACAGAAAACAGAGATTCTCATATCTCAACCATTATAACAATGTCTTCAGTATGAATCAGCTTTCATAAAATTCACTCATAGTGACTTATGAAGAGCGCCATAGAAAAAATACACATCCTCCTGATTAGCAGTCCGGTAGTCCAGTTATGTCCATTGCAAGCTTTCCCCCAACTTTGCATCAACGATTATCCAAAAGGCAACCCCTGCAGGAGTGTAGGGTCTGGTGGATATCCAAGAGGCCCAGTTATAAACTACATACTTCTCCAGTAAACCAAAAAAAATAGTGCAATTAGTCAGAGCTGTTCACGTCACAGAGAAGAGGTAGCTGGTGTCCAATGGAACCAAATGGACAAATCAAATATTGAGGTTTCTTCTGTGCTTTTTGCAGTCCTTGTAAATGTCAATTGAAGAATTGGGTATACTAGGCACGACCATGTCTAGGGCCCCAATCTGCCTTAATCTGTCTTTGATTTTACAAATCTTCCAAAAAAGTTCTAAAAAATATAGACCAAAAAATAATAGACTAAAAAATAAAATTGATGTATCCGCAATCTAAGGACTGTCAAGCTGTAATATATTACATTTGTTGTGTTATAAAAAAATTATAAAAATTTGAAATATTAGGTCAACCAATACATTCTCAGTTAAAAGATAGACCAAATGATTTTGCTTCATAGTAACACGTGTTTAATGGTAATTTAGCACTGATGGACTTCAGTTTTTTTAAAAAAAAAAAAGTTCATTTTTTTTAAATAAAGCATGATTGATATTTTCATTTGTTTTGTGGGTTAGCTTTTATTTTTTTCCTAGGAGATGCTTCCTTGAGTTCACACTAGGACGGAACAAAATAATGTAACATTTAGGAATAAACATACAGCCAAGCATGGCCCATGTAGAACAAAGAATAGCAAAGATCTCCATGGCCACTGTATATTTTCCCCTGGTAGAGAGGTGAGCTGGGATAAAAGACATCCAGACACTGAGGAAAGCCAACATGCTGAAGGTGATGAATTTGGCCTCGTTAAAGCTGTCGGGAAGTTGTCTGGCCATAAATGCTACAAAACAACTGATCAGAGCCAAGAGACTGAGATAACCCAAAGTAAGCCAAAAGGCTGCCGGCAAACCTTCATTACATTCAAGAACCAGAACCCCGATTTTGACTTTAGAGTTGTATTCCGGAAAAGGAGGGGAGAAATGTAGCCATATAAAGCAGATAACAAATTGAACACTTGTGCTCAGGCCGATGATCAGGTATGAAACCTGGGGACTGGCCCATCTTCTCAAATCACTGTTTGGCTTAGTAGCTCTAAAAGCAATCATCACCATGATCGTCTTAGCCAATACGCACGAGACACATAAAGTGAACACCATCCCAAAAATCACCTGACGTAAAAGGCATTTTTCACGTTGAGGATAACCTATAAATGCCAACGAACACAAAAAGCATAGGGAAAGGCAGGCCAGAAGAAGGCAGCTTATTGGGTAATTGTTGGCACGGACAATTGGAGTAAATTTATAATGAATCAGAAGACCTAAAATGATGATTGGAATAAAGGAAGAAGAAATGCTCGATGATGCCAAGGTGACACCTAAAACCTCTTCATATGAAAGATATTCAATGGGTTTTGGTAGGCATCTGTCTTTTCTTTCACTTGGCCAATTATTCCATGCGCAGCTAAAGCAAAGTGAAGAGTCTAAAAAAAGGAAAGCAGAAGATGGGAACTTGTTAAATGCCACCCCAATGACTGTCAGCGTTAGCCATATATGTTATTATTTACCAGTTTCATTTGAAATCTCCCCTTGAGAACAAGGCACACACTCAAAGCAGCAGTTTGGTTCACCTTGGATAGGTGCTTTTCTGTGGCCAAGTAAGCAACTTACACTGCAATTGGAGATAGGAACCTAAGAAAGGCCAAAATAAAAGAGTAGAAAATTGAGGTTTGTACTTTACTTCTTATTAGCCTGTCTATCTTGTTTTTCAAATATATTATAATATATTCTTGAACTGGTAATAAAATCAAGTAAGAAAATGTCAGATTCTAAAGATTCTAAAATATCTCCAAAGATTTGGAAGATATCTAAACAACTAAAATTCCAAAACCAAGTTGACCATCTTACCTGCTGATTACCAGAAGCCCATTGTATGGAACTCATGTTAATCATGAGAACTTCTGAGTATGAGGCTGTACTATTGTATGTTCCCACCTTGACCTGTCTTATTTTACCATTTTGATCTTTTTGCCAATTTACAATATCGTAGACAGGAGGTGGATCTCCATGTTCATCAAAAAACAAATCCCTTCCACTGCTCAGCTTCACTCGGACATTCTTCATGTATTGGAACACCTGAAGAAGAGAAAATTGACCCAGGTCATGAATTTTATTTTTGGAATAGAGGTGCTTTACCTGGGGAGGATGTTTGGCGTGGATGCCTGCATATTGGAGGGGGTTGAATCACTCTTGTGCCAATGACCACAGTATATATGAAGGAGGCAATCCTAAGTGCCAACTATAACATTTGGGATCGTCTCAATGTGGTTTGGCATCCAATCCTTTGCACCATTAGAGGTTGCAGATCCCAGTCCCTGGATTCCCCTCTTTTTTGGGGTACTGAGATTTCTACAGTATTGTGTCTGTGAATTGACAATAAAATAATGCATATTTTACAATTATCTGTATTTCTCCTGATGAAGCAGTATGTGCATAACGCCTAGAGGAACACAGTAATTATTATGATTATTGACTGTAATATCATAGTCACAATGATTTATACTGTTTGTTATGCTTTTTCTTTTGTTGTTATTATATATTTAGGTGATAGTAATTTTTAGATACTGTGTACCTGAAAGTCTCTTTCTTTGTGGTGGTTCTGTTATAAATGTTTATTGTGGACAAGGTAGGAATATTAAAGACTCCAATTTGTATTTTCAGAATAGGCCGTTTACTGTGTGTGAATGGTTAACTGTCCCCACTCCCAGTCAGCCCAACCACCAGCCCAACATATCTTATTAGTACCATCCCAGCAGGAGAATGCCCTCCTGCTCCCCCGATCAATTCTACCCTAAAATTTGTGTGTATTTTATGATTTTGTAAATGATTTTACAAGAGCAGATCTTACTTGCCATGGCTTTGAATTCCAAATGTCTGAGCAGCTCCCGTTCGGAAAAGGGCCGTTGCCATTTTTGCAAACACTTAAGTCATGCAAGGCCTTGGCAATTACATATACTGCACTGTAGAGGTTATAAAGAATCCTTATGCTGGTAAGATCACCCAAACTTATCCGAAATTTTTCGATGATACCATTATCAGTGCAATTTTTTGTAGGTCTTTCACGGATGAAGGTTATATTTCTATAATCTAGAACATTACAGCCAGCATTTTCCTCAAAGAACATCAAGTCCCAAAATTCCTGTGATTGCTTTGAGAACCTGATGTTTTCAATGAATTCATTAAATCCTTCTATATGTTCACTGTAATAAGCGAACCCCATTGTTCCAGCGAGCTGTGTTGAGTATTCTTCAGAGGACAACAAGGTTGACGTTGCCCAGCCTTCACTGGCCACCCAAGTCTTCTTGGTAACATTTTGATATTTGAGTTCCTCAAGTAGAGTAACGAGATCAACATCTGATGCAAACATAACTATTGCATTAGCTTTGGAATTTTTAATAGTCTGTATAATGCGTGGAATGTTTTTGTCTGGGCGACTGTATTGGATATACTCTAAAAATGCCACGCAGGCTCCAAATTTGATTATTTCCTGCCTTACCCCCTGAATTCCTTGGAAGCCATAGTCATTAGAATCAGCAATCATTCCCACATAGGTCCATCCAAAATGCAGCATCAAATGTGCTAGTCCTTTAGACTGAAATGCATCACTGGGAGCAGTGCGAAGAAAGAATGGAAACTGAGTCCGATCACTAAGAAGAAAACTGGTGGATATATGGCTGATCTAAAAATAAAGCCAAAAGCTAATATTTTAAATATGAAAACATCTGAAAAGTTGATATGTCTAGGGGACAATGAAAATCATTTTTTGTTTTTCTTACAAATTTTTACAAGAACATTTATACTTTTTTGCAAATAGAATTAAAGTCTGAAGCCATAAAAAAATTAAGGGGGGGAATAAAGGCTCAATGAGCTTTAAACGGCCTAAATAGCTCCCATAAATTATATTTGACTTGACTTAAAAAGAGACTTTAGTTTCAAATATCCGGTCGAAAGCAAATAAGAAAAAAGAAAATTCTAGCAAAATAAGGCTCAACATTAGTCCATCAAATTGTGATTAGCCTCAGCTACCAGTATGTTTTGCCGTAAGGCTTCTTCAGGGGGACATTGAGGCGGTCAACGTAATGCTATGGCAGTTGATAGTGCCTTATTCATGATACAATATGGGATTTTTTTTCACTGGTTTACCAAAGATGCAGGAAGGATAAAGCATGGGAGCTAATTGCCTGTTGAGGTAGGATCCCCCATATGAGGATGTCCCTGAGAAGTTCAGCATTCGCTGTGTGACCTGATTGTCTATGGCAGCAAACCATGATGTTTATATTCACCCTTACCTTTCATTATAGAAGCCTTTTATGTGTATGCCTCCTTTGGTTTTACCCATACTCACCCTGGATGGGTGAACATATTAAAGCCTATCCAGAGAGGTATCTCTTAAATTGTATATTTTGGACCTGTTCCTATTACAGAAAGGTCTACATGTGATCAGAAATGGAATGAAAATATTGTACAAGGTTCAGAGATTGATGACTTCCATGCCCACAATTGTTTCGAAATAAAATCATAACACCTGATTTTCTTCCTTAAACCCAATTTACCCCATTTGGTACCATAGCTAAACAGTCATAGGTAGACATATCCAATTGTATTAGGACATCTTAGGACTCAAACGTGGAATGGTAAAGCTTATATGTTCCTATCAAAAAAAGCTAGGCTGGCATCTGAAAAGCAAAATCAGGCACGTTCAGTTGACTGGACATACCTAAATAACTGTCTATAGCAGTGTTTCCAAAATAGAATTCTTCCAGAGGTTTCTAGGGGTTCCATGAGCAATGAGCAATCTGTGCTTCTCCGTTTTACTGACCGTTTACTGACACCAATGATCTTTTTTGGCTATCTGTAAGGGTAAGATTCTTCTCAATGGCCAGCCATGTAGGAGGCATTCGTCCCACTGACCACCACACTTATGTACTCTGAGCTGTGGATAAAGTAGTTATGGAATGTGTTGCATAAGATCTGAAAGATATTTCATGGGCTTCCCCATGTTATAAAGGTCAAGAAAGTCATCTTCAGAAGGTATTAGAATTCCTCAAACTGTGGCTTCCCATTTGATCATTCCTACTCAGTTCTCGGGCCAAAATCACTTGGTAGAGCCAGTTTAATGACTCTGGTGATGTTTTCAGTTGTCTATAAGGGTATTCTAGCCACTACTGCAAGGGGAGTTTCTTTCACTGGTCACCAATTCATAAGGCTTTTTCTCACTGACATTTTATCAGTAGTTCCCTGAGGCATGAAAATAAATTTAGGAGTTCTTCAAGGGCAAAAAGGTTACAAGACTGGTCTAGAACACACTTGGTGCCCTAAAATCAAGGGCCCTTCAAAAGACAAATCTGGACTAGCTGATCTTGCTTTCCTTTGGAAACTGAATAGGGTTGCCTGTCTGGTTCGAGATTTAGATGTGAAGGTGGAGTTTGCAGTCAGAGAAGGCTAGCAAGCAAAATGGGGCAACATATTGTGCTGAGAAACCATTTGCTCCCTCAACATTCAGGAATTTTACACTTATTATTTAGAAAAATGGCTCCTAAAGCCCTCCTACTTTGGAAAAAAAAAATTGCACACATATTGCCGCATTAATGGATACAATAAAAATATGTGATTTTTTTCTAAATTCATGTTTATTCAAAATTCTTTGTTAGCAAAACCACATTTACCCTAATATAACAATACATCATACATACATGACAAAAATATAGGCAAAAAAGGAAAACCAACAATTATCTCTCTAACCTCCCTCCCCCTATTTCCTCCTCTCCCTACCTGAAGTGGACATCTATGCGTTTTTGCTGGTATATGTGCCAAATCATGTAAAGTCCATCTCTAGTCTTGGTGGTGTCCAGAATAGACTTAAATGTTGGAGATACCATATGTGTGCATCAATGGCTGCCCAATGGCCAATAGGTTTGGGTGCAGGGTGTTTAGGAAAAGTAGGTATGTGCCATATTTGACAAGCCTGCTACCATGGCACATTATGCCGATCATGGCACAAGCTCACCCACACTAATGAGTTTAGTTCCACTTTAAAAAGTGTTAACTGGACTTTCATTTGTTTGTCAGTTCATTACAATTCATATCTTTTAAATACATCTTTCCAGAAGACTTTCCAGTTCACAGGGTGGCAACACTGCTGTGCCATTTTTATATAGAAAATGTTGTTGCCCCATTTAAAGGGGATAGAAAATAGGAATAAAGCTGTGTTGAAGGAGGTCACAGAAAATCAAAAACTTCTGAATTAATAGCATACTGTGACAATAATGTCATTTATATGGCCAGACTTGGCCTAGGTGGCCAGTTGGATCATTAATATGGTTCAGCTCATTCTAAGTCTTCCAGAGTTATCTCTGATACAAAGAATCCAACATACATAAATCATATCAGTTTAAACCTGGAAATTATTTTTGATCAATACATTTTTATACATACTTGTGGAATCTTCATCACCCTTAATATATGAGCCATCAGTATAGAGAACGTGGAAGTAGAGTAGCCAATGATGGCCACCGGTTCCTTTCTCTTTTGGCACTGGAAGTTGGGTATTGGTTTTGTAAGCCCGGTTGTCATCCATAGGGTACCTTCTAGCTCCTTCTGCAGCACACGGCAGGAATCAAAGATCTGGAAGCCCAGGCTTACATTGGGGAGAAGGTTCGGGTTCTTGTTTATCTCCTCCATTGCAAATTTTATGGTCTGTAGCTGCAGATATTTTTCCAGAATCAGGCTGAAATTAGGATAAAGATGGTATCAATGCCAAATCATATTCTCTAGGTAGACTAAAATAAACCATTGTAAGTAGTCAACACCAATGGACCTCCAATTGACCAATTTAATTATTTGTCTTTGATTTTGGTAAATCAGAAAACTTGCAAACTTGGCA
>NC_092859.1:6698407-6700296 GCF_032062135.1 Pyxicephalus adspersus
GACTGTTTCCTTGGTGTCCTTATTTTGTGCATGGTTTACCATTCCAAGAAGAGGGATTTGAATTAGAATGACTTTTGGCTTTGGATAAGTGACAAGGTGCTTTCTTGTACATTGGCCAGATAGATGGAGAAGGGATGGAGTTATAGGAGGGGGTCATCACCACACCAAAGAATTGGTTTTTGGTGTGTCTAGGGCTGCAGGATGTCTTTATACTGTTGATTGAATTTAGGATTCTGAAAATGAAGAGCAGCTGCTATGTAATGAGATGTGCCAGTAGGTGGCGTAGTTGTGCAAGAGAAAACGAAAAGCAAAGTCAATTGAAGGAAAAGGAAGATGCAAAGATACAATGATACATTCATTTTACTATAGGGTGACTTTGAAAGAAAAGGATGGTAAAATGTGGATAGGTTGGGGTCCATTGTTTATGAATTTTTTTGACCTTTTTTGAACCAGAGCAAGTTTTGCATTTGCACCATGATCTTATATATTAAACTATTGATTTGGCATTCATAACGCCAAGCAAAATGTATAAAATTATTTTCATGACTTGGGTGTCTTGGGGATGTCACATCTTCTTGAGTTAAATATTAGGATTTCCGTTGGGCAAATGCATAGGAATCCAATTTATTTAATAGGCATAAAATAGGTAAAAGTGAACATTAAAATTGTTGTTAACTAGAGATAGATCCACGCCCTTACAAAGTATTCACTAGAGATGAGTGAATGTATATCAATAGAAATGAAAGGTATTAAGTAGACATGGGCAAATGTATTGCAATGTGCCCTATTAAGATTGCTATTAGGCAAATGCAGGATAATCAAATGTATTTAGAAGGCATGAAATAAGTTAAAGAGAACACAAAGTTTTGTGTTAGCTAGAGTTGGGTGCATGTACTTGCAAGGTAATCCCTAAAGATGAGTAAATGTATTTTAATGTACTTGTATTTAGACATGGGTATATATATTAGAAAGCACACTTTTAAGATTACTGTTAGGCAAATACAGAAGAATTACATATATTTATTGGGCATAAAATACGGAAAGGTGAACATAATAAAACTTTTTAAAACTAGAGATGGGTGCATGTTTTTAAATGTACTTGAAGGGTATTAAGTATATGTGGGCAATAGTATTGCAAGGTGCGCTAATAAAGTAGAAGGAAAAAAACAAGCAGGGTATTTGTCACCTGTATGAAAATTAAATCACCTGCATTCACACAATTCTCTGTGATGCATAAATAACTCAGTTTGAAAATGTTACCTAATTTTCACAAAATGAATAAATAAGCATGGATGAACACTTTTGTAAAGTTGTCCTTAGCACATTTTCCTTTATCTTCACCCACCCGAGTACATTCATCCCTCTGTAGTTTATACCCTTTCAGTGCATGCATTTCATCAGTTTATACAGGATGTAACGTTGGTCCATGAAAAATCAAAAATTCACTTTTACGCAGTTTGTGTAACAACAAAAAAACTTCAGAAAAATTCAGAAGAAACAAAAAGGAACAAAAAGGTTTGACTAGAGCTTACAAAGCATTAACGGGTTCAATAAGAAAAATTGGAATGGTTGTTTTGGCTGACATTTTATGCGGATCAAAGGTCACTTTTGTATGTCAGGTGTGATTTTCGGGGAATTGTATTGAGGAGAATAAAGCATATTAGTAAATTTTCACAGAAATTTTTTGGGCATTCAGTATGTCTAAAATCCTCAATGGTTAATTAGATAACAACTGGAAAAAATGCTGATGAAGAATAATTAGCAAAATACCAGAAGCTAGAGATGAGTTGTTTTCTATTATTTTAAGTATCAAAGTTTTGGAAAAGTGAATCTTGGACCAGGACGAACTTGAACTTATCTACCTAGAATTAGATTTGCTTTTGTTGATT
>NC_092859.1:6700577-6716005 GCF_032062135.1 Pyxicephalus adspersus
CCTTGCTTGGTCCGGATAAGACAGTTGCTTTGAATCCCTTTAATATATATGTAAAGAAGTAATCTTCAGTCCCAGATGAACTTTAATCACGCCAGTTCAAGTGATGCCTCAGGGAACAATAAGAAATGTTACAGAAAACCTATTTATAGATCACATTTTTTCACTTTTGTTTTGATGGTTTTATTGATCACTTTTTATAATGATTTTTTTTTCTTATTTTATTAATATTTTAAAGTTATTCCCAGAAGAAATCAAAATTTGTATTAAAATGTTGCAATTGTTTTAATGTAAACTATTAAAAATATAAATTATTAAAAGAATCAAAAGAAAAATATTGTTATATAACGTATAAAAATGTAATAAGTTGCTTATTCTGTCTTGAATGCTTTCATGTCCTCCATGCATTTGTTTGCCCTTTTCTTTCAGGTACTTGGAATTGTCTTTATTGGGTATTGGGTGAAGACTTGAGACTTTGTGCCTGACTTATTAAAGCTCTCCAAGGCTGGATAAGATACACTTTCTTTAGTGAAGCTGGGTGACCCAGGAAACCTGGAATGGATTTCCTAAAAGTAATTTCCAGCCTTGGAGAGCTATAATAAATCAGGTCTTTAATTCAGGCATGGGGAAACTATGGTCCATTGTTTTTTTTTATTCTGGCCCAATAAATATTGTTACAAAATTGTTCACTGACCAAAAAAGGTTGACCAACAACACTGCTCCTACTGAAATTGATCAAAATTTGAAAGTATGTTTTCTTTTACTTTAGATAATTTATAGTTCATACAAACACTCTCCATCCATCTGATACTCGCCCGGCCCATCTCTCAAATTTTTAAACTCATTTTGGCCCCCGGGGTAAAAAATTTGCCAACCCACCCCTGCCACTTTAAGTTCATCTTTAGAATCTATATTTATTGCCATCAGGGCCTCACCCCCTTTTATTTCTTTTTTTTGGGGGGGGACTTACCCCTAGTCACTTCTTTTTTTCTATTTTGCTCCCTATCTTCATTTTCTCTCCAAACAGATGCCCCCGTTCAATCCTGGCAGCTCCTAAGTAAAACACCATGGTATCCTAGATATAATTATAGGCTTTATTCCATATCACGTATGGACTTGATGTACTTGATATATAAATTGAGAGATATCTGACTATGTGCACAGAATTCTTTGAAAATTCTTTTACTAACAACCAAAAAACCATATTCCTCTATTAGTCTCATGTTTTCGTTGTGTTATTATTTTAAAAAAGTTAGCAACAAAACAACACAAAAAATGAATATATAATAAGAATATTGTTTTATTGTCATAGTTAATACTGTTAAAATTAGACGTATTCCACAAATCTGAATAATATACATGTGGATGAACAATATAAATATACCAACGTTTGCATTTTATTTGCTGTTGCGGGATCTCTTAATGAGGTGTTTTTTGGAGTTTATATTAGGACGGAGTAAAATAATATAGCATTTTGGAACAAACATGCAACCCAGCATAGCCCAGGTAGAAGATAGAATTGCAAAAACTTCTGTGGCCACTGTGTACTTGGTGCTATTGGAAAGGTGGGCCGGTATGAAGGTCATCCAAACACTGAGGAAAGCCAGCATGCTGAAGGTGATATATTTTGCTTCATTAAAGCTATCCGGAAGCTGTCTAGCCAAAAAAGCAAATAGGAAACTGATTATAGCCAAAATAGTAAGATAACCCAAAGTACACCAAAATGCAACTGATGATCCCCTACTGCATTCAAGGATAAGAATTTCGGGGTTGATGTTATTGTTGTATTGGGGGTATGGTGGAAAGATTAAAAGCCAAAAGTTACAAATAACAGACTGTAAAAAAGTTCCCAAACTGATTACTTTATAGGCAACGCGTGGACTTGACCATTTTCTAAAGCTGCTGTTTGGTTTGGTGGCTCGAAATGCAATCGTAACCATCATGGTTTTGGCCAGTATACAGGAAATACAAAGGGCAAAAGCCATCCCAAAGGCTACTTGACGTAGAAGACACTTCTGACGTTGAGGATCACCAAGGAAGGCCAAGGTGCATAAGAAGCAAAGGGAAAGGCAGATCAGAAGCAGACAACTGATGTTATAATTGTTGGCACGGACTACGGGAGTGGCTTTATAATGAATAAAAAGGCATAAAATGGCTAAGGGGACAAAAGATGATGTGACACTGGTACATGTTAATGTGACACCCAAAGGCTCTTCAAACTTGAGATATTCAACTGGTTTTGGCAGGCATTTTTCTTTTTTCGGACTTGGCTTTTCATTCCATGGGCATTTGAAGCATTCTGCGGAATCTAAAAAAAAAAAAAAGAAAATGTAATACATATGTAAAAACGCACATGTCTACAAAACACAGCGTTCTATTAAAGTGAAACTATTGCTAAGAAAAAAAAAAAATACGCCTATACATCTGCAGAGCCCTTGATCTTTTTAAAGCTGTCTTGATTTGGTCCAGGGCTGTCCTGGAATCATCCCTCATTCTGGCATAGAGGAGGCAATGGATGCCGCCATCTTCTTTTGGTTACCTCACCCGATCTGTGGCAGACCCGAGATCAGGTGACATAGCCTGCTGTAAATGGAATAAAAAAATGCCAATCTCATTGCTCACACATGAGATCATAACTTTTTCACATTGCAGGAAAAAGCCCCTTCTGTGCATGCTCATGAAAGGAGCAGCCAGAAACCTTCTGGGATATGTGACATATGTTTTCCAGGAGGTTAAGGCAGAAAGGGAAGGGCGCGTTACTATTTTTACTATATAGAAAATGGCTATTTTTATATAAAGGGAAACTTTGGTGATAGTTCTGCTTTAAGCTTTATATGTCATTTGGCCATAAAGTCATGGACAGCTGACCATTGTAAAAAAAAGTTGGCATTAGTATGGGTTTGGTCCTATTCCCGTGTGGCTGTTAAAGTTTCTACTCCCATTCAGTCAAAAGAACATTTGTAAAGTATTATAAATGAACAAGAAGACACAGAGCATATTCAGGGTTCAAATTTATCCATATTTATCCAAATTTAGCCATATTTTGCCCATACACTGCATTTTTTGCCCACTCACTGGTTTTATTGGAAAATTCTCCTTCTGAACATGGGGTACAATGGTAGCAACAGCTTGGTCTCCCTTTTATTGAAGTTGTTCTGAAGCCAAATGGACACCTTTCAGTGCAGACTGAATCCGGAACCTAAGAAAGAAGAAAAGGGTGGATTTTAAATTTTTTTAATGTACATCCAATGTTTTGTAAATTTATTATAGGTATTTTATATTTATTGTATTTTTTAAATAATACTTTTAAAAATATTTTTGCATATGAGTTGCATATGAGAGCAAAGTTAAATAGTGCAACATCAATTGCGAAACTACTGGTGAGAGCAGGATATTGCTGTATGTCATTTTCAAATTCAACTCTCTAAACAACAGATATTTTTTAAACAAAATACATATGAAACTGAGCTTAATGCTTAAACTGAGCTTCACCAATAGTCAAAGCCTCATATAAATTTAAATAAAGTGTAAAATAAAATCAACTAATTATTGCACTTTCATTTTCATCAAAAATCAGTAGCAAAAAAGGATTAGGTAAAGATGGGCGCTCATTTTTGACATTCAAATTACAATAGCATGAACAAAATGAGGGGAAGCTTCATATCAGAGCTAAAATACAGGTTCATGTATATGTACTGGGTAGAAGGAAGCATGGGAATAATCAGTTTAGAAATAAAAGACAGAAGTATAAAATTATATACAGGTATATTGTTTTTTAGATTCCAAAAAACATAATTTTATGTAAATAATCAAAATAGTCAACACTACAGGGTAAAAATAAAGAAACCTATCTAATAAATATAAATAAGGATTTATTATTCAAATAAAAACATCATTTAATCAAAAGTATGTTCCTCAATATGGTGTCCGGTCAGCATTTTTATATGTGTAATGAAATAAAATGAACTATTTACATGCAGTATAATGCATTGAATGCTGTATGTTAACTAGTACCACTATGTAATGAAGGATAGAGGACTCTAAGCGGAAGCCTTCTATAAGGTAGAGAAGTACTTGGCTACCTAGGTGGCACATTGCGATAGTTATGGAGGACTTCGGACACAACCTAAAATTCTAGTAATATATATAGAATATATATATAGAATAGAATATAGAAAAAAAGCAAAACAACTCTTGAAAACAAGGCCACAGGGTGCAAGTTGTCAAGCTCCAAAGAGTTTCTTGAGCTGAATGGAGCAGAGTGAGCTGCATATTTGGAAGATATCTGGTCATTTGACTTTGACAGGTTGACACAGTATGGCTGTTGTGCAGCCATGCCACTTCTTTAGAAATAGGAAATTGTATACGTATGGCCCAAGTTTTGCCACAATCATCCAATTCCTTATCTCTCCATATGAAGCATTTTCTTCTTACTTCTCCATTTTATACCATGATCATGTATTAAAAATTTGCTTTTAGTAAGTTGCCTAAGATTATTATTTTTGTATGTTGTATGCCCCTTCTAAACCCTTCATTGGGCCTTATTTAGTTAACCTCCCAAGACAGGAGAGGATAGAAGATAGATATGGTAGAACCTAGGTGATCCAGCAAACCTGGAATAGTAAATGGGCAGGATATTGAGAGTCAATGCAGCTGCAATGATGGCCTGGAAACGAAAATCAATGTATTCATATGGAAAGGAAATAGGTGGTATAAGTTGAGTTCTCTAGTTTGGCACATCTACTTGGGATTTTTCTATAGCAAAGGCAGTGTAATCAGCCAAAAATGGATGGATCACTTGTAGAAAGACATAGGGACACAAAAAATGTCCAACTTTATATTGGGATGAGGATGAAAAAGGTTGGTTTAGAGTAATGAGATAAAAGACAATCATTATTGAAATAATAACATTCAACTACCAGCACAACCCAGCGTAAGCTCAGACTTTATGCTTATTTTACACATTTTTAATGTATTTGTATTGTAAGATGATCATCTTACCACTGGACTGCCTGAAGACCATTGCAAAACACTAGTATTGATTACCAGTGTGTGCTTGTCAACAGATATTCTTCGATAACTTCCTACTTTGATCTGTTTCATAGCTCCATCCTTGTCTTTTTGCCAGTTAACAATATCATACACGGGAGGAGGATTTCCATTTTCATCAAAGAACAGTTCAATGTTGCTGCTCAGGTTGACCCGGACATTCTTTGTGTAGTATAGCATCTAAAAAAGAAAAGAGATAAATGGAATTTGAAGGAGATCTAGAATTGTCTTTTTGTTTAAGGGCCCACCACTCACATGATAAAACCTACACCATAGCTAGACTCAGTACAAAGAGTATTATTCTTTTTGGATATAGGAATTGGAAGGTAGGTTCAAGAAAATGAGACTGGATTAGCATGGCAATATGATGAGCCTAGAAAACTAATTATCACCACTGGAAAATGTTTGTCAAGAACAGCCATAGATTTGACAATATCTGTATCTGCCAAGATGGAACAATTCTGCTGAATCCCATGTTAATCTTTTTCTGTTTGCTTACCTGTAGTGATCAAATAACATTCATTCAAATTACAGCAAACATAAGTTTGTTATCATGTAAAGAGGATTTTGTATTACTCCTAAAAGAAGACCATTTTCAGAATATTCCTAATACTCAATTACTTCACTAGGATTATGAAAGGTCTCCCACTGTAGTTTATAAAACGTAATCACATAATTTGTTTTTTTCATAAAAATATTTTTTTTTCACGTATTGAAAGATAAACAAAACGCATATCAACATTAACTGTATAGTACAAAGTGAGATGAAAAGCAACAGATCTACATTTATTTGGTTTAAAGGTTATAACATATAACCAACAGAAGTTACAGATGGTATTGATTTGTGACATGTTCGGCAGATATATGGCTTCATCAAACCAAGGTTCATCTATGTCAGAGAATAACTATGATAAAATGTATAAGATTTAAAGCTAATCAATAAATTGAAACAGATGTGAGATTAGAGGGATCAGCACATCTCAGGACACTGAGGCATGTTGGCAAAGTCCATTTATGAGGGGACAAACTTAACTCAAACACAGCTTCACTTCAGTATATTTTAACATACAGAGTTTAGTCCAGCAAAACAAAAATAGCCTATGTCAGCAATAAGATGGTCACCAAAGTCATGCCCCTTAAGCACCTACAGCAGGATTGGACCTGGTACTTGCAGGTAGCAAGTGTTGCAGCTTCACAGTCTTTATTCCAAACAACATGTGTTGCTCAGTCCTGCTTCCTTCATCTTTACTGCTTCCACTAAAACAAGCCCACCCATTACCTGACACCCCAGACATACATGTCAGACCAGTCTGAAATCCCAGTTTGTACAGCAGTGGGATAGAAAGGCCCACCCAGATCCTGTAATAAATTAGTAAAATGGCAACCGCAGATTGCCAAACCAATTTCCCGGAATCTTTCTGCAGTCATTGGCCTCATTGCAGAAGATTCTCGACTTAAAGCAGAAGGAATATACTTGTCAAACACCCTGTACCAACATAACGATCCACTAAACTTACAAAGAAGGTTTGAATCAAACCTACAGATTATTGCAAAATTACCAACACGCATCTTCACAGGTCAGATCTCAATGAAAAGCTCCACCATCTAATACATTGAAGTCAGTATCCTCTCAAGTATTCATGACTTAAAAGTTTATTATCATTGTTTTTTGTGACCTACCTGCCATGGTTTGAAGTTCCAAGTTTCTGTACAGCTTTGATTGACAAATGGTCCATTTCCTCTTCTGCATGTGGAAAGATCATGTAAAGCCTGGGCTATAACCTTCAGGGCAATATAGAGGGAGTACACGTGTCTTAGGCTTGTTACATTTTTTAAACCAACTCTGAAATCTTCCATTTTATATTCTACTGTACAGGCCTTTGCTGGCCTTTCACTCTGAATTGTCAAGTTTTGAAATTCTTGAAATGCACATCCAATATTTTCCTCTAAGTACATAATGTCCCATGGGTATACTGGTTCTTTGGAGAACCTGATTCCGTCAACAAATTCTTGAAACCCTGGGACATAGTCACTATGAAAGGCAAAGCCTACGGTACCTACGAGATGATTCCAGTATCTTTCATTCAGTAAGAAGGAAGATGTAGACCATGCTTCGCTAGCCACCCAAGTCTTCCCTGGTATATTTTGCATATTTAGTTCATTGAATAAAAAAATCAGTGATGCCTCAGTTGCGAATATTATTACAACTTTGGATGTGGATTTCTTGACAGTCTGAATTATTTGAGGGATGTTATAATCTGTACGGCTGTTCTGAAAATAAACAGTGAACTCCACACATACTCCAGATTTAAGGATATTTTGTTGAAGGACTTTGGCACCATAAAATCCATAGTCATTGTCATCAGCAATGATACCCACCCACGTCCACCCAAAATGCAACACCAGCTGGGCCAGTCCTTGTGACTGAAATACATCGCTAGGCACTGTCCGAAAAAAAGATGGAAATCGTGTTCTGTCGCTCAGAAGGTAACTGGTGGAAGCATGGCTGATCTGTTGTGCAAAGATTACTACGGTTAGTAAGTAGCAAAACTATATATATTATATTAATAATATATTTAATAATAACTTTAGGTCCAATTTAACAAAAAAATTACCAAGTACTTTCCAGGTTCATCAGGTCAAAAAGTATTTTATCTCTATATTTTCTTCCTAAAGCAGCTGCAATCTGAGTAGAAAAGGCTGATTTTCTGCCACCAAGTGGCATCGTTGCTCTCTGTGAAAGTAGTAACGGCCTCTCAGTGGAGTTTAACCTACTGCCTATTGAGGCATCAGACCTATACTTATACATTCATCCAACCTCATAATGCTTTCGAATTGGAGGAACTCTTCCGATAGACCACCCTAATGGATAGACCACTACTTCCCACTCTACAGCTGTTCCAATGTTGTAGTTGTTTAAAAAGTATTAGCTGGAGTTCATTCATATTATTTTTGCCTCTTACTTTAAACTCCCATGTGTCCACAACCAACTTTTGTGCTCCATGAAATGATATGGGGAAGATTGGATGCCCAGAAGCTGATCATTTCAACTCATGGACTTAGTGTTGGAGCTTACCTGAAAGCCAGAAGTCCAAGCACTGGAAGCCAATTGACCCTGAGTCTACTATATCAGAATACCATTTAGAAAAACAGCTCCTGGACTTAATGTTGGACCCCATCTCAAAGCCAACAGTCCAA
This sequence comes from Pyxicephalus adspersus, assembly GCF_032062135.1. Classification (NCBI taxonomy): domain Eukaryota; kingdom Metazoa; phylum Chordata; class Amphibia; order Anura; family Pyxicephalidae; genus Pyxicephalus; species Pyxicephalus adspersus. The sequence goes on from NC_092859.1 coordinate 6,708,822, forward strand.
GCATTGAAAGCCAATTGGTCCCGAGTCTACTGAGTCTGGGTATCATTTAAAAACATGGAAGCTGGAACAAGTGACCACTGTCCTTTGGTCCTGTTTAAATAGCACCCATGACACATATTCTTCCAATCCATACATTATTTAAGGTCTTCACAAAAAAGAATCTGTTCTGAAAAAGTCATGCAACATACTTGCGGATACCTGCTCAGGCCTAGTATGTGAGCCAAGAGGATGGAGTAGGTAGAGGATGAGTGTCCAAATATGGCAGCCAGACGTTCCTTCTGCTGACACTGGAAGTTGGGTATGGCTTTGGTGTGCCCAGACAACATCCACAATGTACCCTCCAACTCCTTCTGAAGGGCCCGGCAGGAATCGTAAAAACGGAAACCCAACGTGATGTTTGGAAGGATTCTGGGATCAGCGTTTATCTCTCGTACTGTGTGTATTAAGATCTGAAGTTGTAAATATTTATCCAGGAGAATACTAAAAAGACAAAACTGTGATTTTATATGTTGCTAAATATTTACCACATATTTTTATCAATTACTGAAGTTCTTACTTTTTGCAGATGATTGGTCCTGGTCTCTGGTTGAATAATATCTGGGGGTATTTATGGGCAATATTAACATTTAATATCACACCAATGATGACATCCCCTCTCTCAGATATTCCAACCATATCTTGTGTTTTCAGGGAGCAGCTTTGTCCAGTGCAATAATATGTGTATGTTGGAGAGAAGTTATATAAAATAAGATGCAAGAAGGCCTTCTGGAAGAGAGTCATCAGTCTGAAACACAAAAGAACATGGTTTTATTCAATAAAGTCATTTTCAGTTTGTTTTGTTTATAAAATCGAACCGAATATGCTTCAGTTTGAACTTAAACCTTAACTAAATGAGGTTTAGTTTGCTAAAGTAAAGTCTTGTGTGTTAAAAAATTATTATTAAAAAACAACTGCTATCACCTGGGTTTGTTGATGGTGACAGTGGACCATGCCTTGGCAAATCGTGCGTAAATGACTCACTATGTATATAGCATTAAATTTTTTTTGGCTGACGTCTAGGATGCAAAAATACCCTTCCACTACCCGGTATTTCCACATCGCAATAGCTAAAGTGTAAAATTAAATTCCTAATAAAGGATCTGGCAGGTGATTATTGCAGAAAGAGACAGGCAAATGCAGAGATGCAATGGGGGTCTTCAGGTGCCACTAAGCTGTTCTGAGCTCCTTGTGTGCCTCTTCTCCAAAAAAGAGTTATCCTCCAAGGTTCAACAGTGTTTAATTTATTAATTATCATACATAGTAAGTAAGTAAGAAGCTCTTTTAGAAATAGTGATCACACTTTACAGAGGGGCCTGGGTGGGGCATTTTGGTAGCATCTAGATGCCAACATAGATGTCTACATTTTGCCAATGTATAAAAACAACAAAGAATTGTTGAAACAGTTTGGACATTGTATTTCTGCTGACTAGCTGGTAGCATGCTGGGGATTTTTTGTAATTCAGAGTTTTCTTTTTGTCTTTGTTACCCATCTAATTTTCACCATTTCTGTGCTGTCTTTATTGTTTAACCACGTTTTGTGATTTGCTTTATTTTTTTTAATTCTAGTTTTTGACCTGTAGACCACAATCCTGTCTTAAGCTTTGCGTTTGATCTCATTCTGACAGCAAGGACTAATGAGGATCTCTGATCATCAAAAAAAAAAAAAAAAGGACCCAATGTGAATATAAAATGTGAAAGCAAAGTCCTGTAATAGTAATGGGTGAGGGCAAAGACCATTAGCACTTCAAATTTGTCTTCAGTTTTCAAGTTTAAATGGCGCTGGGTGTTATTCAATCTAAAAGACTGAGGATTTTCTGTGGTGAAAAGACGTGTTGGTCAGATTCAGGAAATAGTTTTTTTGTAAACCCTTGAAGGGGCCCTACTTTCAGCTATATGTTGTAGACCAGCATACCAAGAATCGTACCTTGTGATATACATATATAAAGTTTCATTCTACTATGTAAAGAAAAAAAAAGAAATAGTTCAAAATTTCCTTAAATGATGCTTATAATTGGCTCAATGTTCTTTTATGGATTTTCTATCTCGCATTGATTGTTTTTTGTTTTTGATTTTTTTTTCCTTACGTAGCTTTATGTGTTTTTGGGTTCAGGATAGAAACCGTTGGACCAAACTTAAGTACAAAGTATAGTAACATATAAATACAGTGTTCTCCCTGGCCCCTTTTAGCTGGGGGCACCACCCGACACAAATTTCAGTTTCTTACCAGCTGTTTTAAGGTGGTTACCAAAAAGTTTGGTCACAATAGAGGGGCCACCACCCACCTACAGCTTCTTCCCACCCAGCTTATAAAAATATTTCTGAAGAGAGTACTGTAGATAGTATATTCTTGTTTAGTCTTGTCCTTGAGACACAACATGATATATGGTAAATTTCTTTAGGAGCCTGTTGTCACCTGAACAAGTTTCTACCACTTTTAGTCCCAGTGACTATCAACCCAGACTAATAGGGAATAAGGGGAACACAGGCAGCAGTAAACTCCTGACAGAGGTCATCATTCTTCTCTATCCCGAATAGTAAAGAATTGCAATGTTTGAACTTTATAACTATTATAAATATAAGGTAGAACTATTATAAGTTAGAACTAAATATAAGTTAGAACTATTTCAAACTTCTCTGTTCTGGCACACAAAGTGCTGTGGCCCATTTTCTGTTGGTCTGATGTACCTAATGTAAAGGATCACTGTCAATCACACTCTCTGCAGAAGGGTATTTCAGACTTTAGTTCAATTTTAGAGCACTCAGACCATTTCTTTTTCTGACACACTTTAGAGCTATTAGTCCCACAGACCTAAAGTTTAGGAGACCTTTTGGGATCTCCCAGCATACAAGCTAGTGTATCCATCTGAGCCACCTCAACCCCCCGTTTCAAAGACAGGTGCTCTTTTATTATCATTAGCCCAGTGCTCCAGAGCCGTTCTCAATTTCTGGCCTGGAAAAAGACAGGAGAGCCTGACCCACCTCTTCTCTCCAGAACACTCCGGGCCTGGATCCTAAAGAGCTTCAAATCTACAGTGCAACACTAACACCCTTATCCTGACCCTTAAATCCCCTTTCCGGGTTAAACTGAGGTTCATGATCCCAAATTCTCCCTAAATTTGTCATCACATGTTCCATTCTACTATACTAGTCTGCCATGTCAACGACAAAGGCCAGAGAGCATCAGCATTGTTGACTGAAACTCTGGGCCTGATCTATTGAAGCTCTCTAAGACTGGAGAAGATGGACCATCATGGGAGAACCTGGGTGATCTCCATCGTATATATGAATATTCGCCAAATATATCTGGACTGCAGTGAGGTAAAATAGAGAATAGGAAGGCACTGGAACTGTACCAATTCACTCACAGGGAATAACACAACCTTTTCTATGTCTTTGCTTTTGTTTACACACTCCAAACAGGTTCTAAATGACTTTATACATATCAAAAATCCTTTTATTATTATCTTTTAACATAACTTAGGAATGTTCTCCCAAACTCTAATACTAATATGGATCCCCCCCCCCCTTTTTGTGCAGAAGATTTGGTTCAGTCCACTCAGTGCACAGAAAAAACTTTCCTGAGGTAATTTTCTGAGGTAAAACTCTCCAACAAGTTCTCCCCATACAAACTTCACTTTTATCTTCCAAAACGTTATTTCTTCGCTGGTATAGCTTCCATATCTTGTATTGTAATGACTATAGGTGTTTTTAGCAGTTTTTAAAGTATAAATTGCATTTATGTGAACTTTATAATGAATACAGGCCTAGCAGTATGGACTCAAAAATGGCCGCCATATAATAAACAACCCTGCATTATCTAAGCACCAAACTATGCTCCATATTGTAATATTATTGATTGGATTTTAGCGTGTTCTATATTACTCTGTGTGTTATTATGTAAATTACATATAGGGGTGTAATATAATGATGGCCTGTTATAATATTATTATGATATACATGGGCTGCAGGCCTGAAAGTGGACAGACAGCTGCAATATGTCTCTTTATTGTTTTAAAGATATGTTTTATCATTGTTTCTGTATTTTATACGTTACGTAAAATTCATTTTTTTATCACTGCTAATGTTGTATGAAAAGAGAGTATACAAAAGAATTTTCATGAGGTAAAGTTAAACTGTACAGGTAAGGCCAGTGGTCTCCTTATTATCATATATGTTTTATGTATATGTTTTATTCATGTTTTTGTACTTTATATGTTATGTGAAACCCATTATACTATCACTTTTCTTGTTATGTGAAGCTGAGAAATCCACAGAAGAATTTTCCTGACGTGGGTCATGGATCTGAAAATGTGCAGGCATTGGCAGTGTCTCCATATTGTCTTATATGTATGTTATGTAAAATCTTTTATACAATCACTGTACTTATTATGTTATATTACATTATATTATTATGTACTTACTTTTCAAGCTAAGAGTGCACAGAAAACTTTACCTGAGGAGAGTTATAGACCTGACAATGGCTGTGTTTTTCAATTGTATTACATATATGCTTCATTTGTGTTTTTGTACTTTATGTGTTATGTAAAATCCCCTTATGATCACTGGCTTTGTTATGTTAACACTAGAGTGTACAGAAGAGTTTTCCTGAGGTGATTATTGGACCTAAAAGTGGACAGAAAGTACCGGTGTGCTCCCCCGTTGTTTTACAAATATGTTTTATTCATGTTTCTGTACTTTTTATTTTATGTGACACCATTTTTCTTAATATGTTAAGCTGAGAGTGCACAGAATACTTTACATGAGGTGGGCTATAGACCTAAAAGTGTACAGACAATGTACAATTGTATTACAGGTATGTTTCATTGATTTTTTTTTGTACTTTACGTATTATTTGTAGTATTGTAATTGTAAATCCTCATTATGATCACTGTGCTTGTTGTTAACTTTAAGAGTGCACAGAACAGTTTTCCTGAGGTGTGGTTCAGATCTGAAAGTGTAGAGGCAATGCTAGTAGGTATCCGTATTATCGTATATGTATTTTTCTTTCATGTTTCTGTACTTTATGTGTTATGTAAAATCAATTTAATTAAATCAATCAAATAAAATTATTGTTATTGTTATGTTAAGCTGAGAGTGCACAGAAGAATCTTCCTGAGGTAGGCCGTGGACCTGAAAGTGTGCGGGCAATGGGAGTATATTTCCCTATTGTCTGTTTTATATGTATATTTTATTCATGGTTCTGTACTTAATATGTCATGTAAAAAAACACTATAAATTACTGTTCTTGTGTTAAACAGAATATATTTTCCTAAGGTGTTGATATTGGACTTGAAAGTGTACGGCAATAGCAGTTTGTCTCCCTATTATCTTACGTGTATGTTTGTTTCATGTTTCTGTACTTTATGTTTTATGTAGAATCCAATATACAATCATTGTTCTTGTTATGTGGAGCTGAGACTGGGCAGAACAATTTTCATGAAGTGGGATGATGATTCGGAAGTGTACAGGCATTGGCAGTTGTATTACTGATGTTTTTTTTTCATGTTTCTGTACTTTCTGGTATGTGATACTCACTATACAATCACTATTCTATTTGTGTTATGTTAAACTAAGAGGGTACAGAAACATTTTTCTTGAGGTGGGTTGTGCAAATGGAAGTGTACAGGCATGACCAGTGTGTCTCCCTATTGCCTTACATGTTTGGTTCATTCATGTTTCTGTAATTTGTGTTATGTAAAATCCACTTTATGATCACAGTCCTTGTTATGTTAAACTGATGTGCAAAGTGCAAAGAATAATTTTCCTGAGTTGGGATGTTGAGCCGGAAGTGTACACAAAACGGGAGAATTATTTCCCTGTTTTAGAGGATTCCAGCCAACTCAACTGCAACTCAAAAAAGTCCAAAAATCCTAAGTGTCTCTGCTGCATGCCTTGAAGAACCCCTATGCTGTTGTGAATGTTGGACAACTAGATCGGTGCATGAGGATTAACCACGTGTGCTTCAGATCGATGCCTAAGAAAAGTGGGGTTACATGTGCATACTGGACGACTAGCAATCCATTTTGGATCCCAAGCATTCTGCAGCACAAAGAAGCTTAATATAGTTCTAAAGAATGTTTAAACGCAAGAAAATTTTTATATATAGCATATATAAATATATGTAAATATATATCATTATTTATGCAGCCTTTCTGGGCTAAAGCAATGCTTAGCAAAAAAATATGTGACACCAGCAATACTGCATAACATCATTGCAAAGTAACATGAAAATACAGTGACTTCATACCTCATTGTGATATCTGTAAGATGAATATGTGATCAGATGGACATTGCAGTTTAATAGTCGTGTCACACATATATATATACAGGGATGTACAGCATTCCTAACTGATATAGTCATAGAAGTGTTCCATGGGGATAGGAGAAACCTTTTCTTTCAGTGCTAATAGTTAAAAGAACATGTGCTTGTTTATGTGATTGGACAAATAATTGTTAAAAACACTGCTGGACAGGTCCAGTGGGCATTCTGTCCTTAGGGAATGGAGATAATTACTGCTAATTATCTGCAACAACACAGCTGATTCCAGCTGAAGTCTGACATGTTGTATGGATCAATTTTAGCTGCAGCACATCTACAGTATGTTTGAAATTGCAGAGATTGATTTGATGCACAACATTCTATGATTGTGTTAAATAATATTAAACAAGTTGAATTGCATAAAAAATAAATTAAAGGTAATGTAGATAGATCAATTATTACACAGTATTTTTAAGTATTTTTATAGCACCATCATATTATGCAGCACTGTACAAAGTCCATAGCTGTGCCTCAAAGTAGCTCACAATCTACCATGTCATATGTCATTAATACAGTCTAAGGACAATTTAAGGGGGAAGCCAATTAACCTCACTGCATGTTTTCAGAATGTGGGCAGAAACCCACACAGACATGGGGAGAACCTGCAAACTCCTGTCCTGGCCAAGAATGAAACCTGGGACCTAGTTCTGCAAAGGCTGGATTGCTAAACCCTGAGCCACCATGCTCAGGGGTTGACAGATGATTGATAGATTTATGATAGATAGATACCCTGTTTCCCCAATTATAAGGCACTGTCTTATATTTTTTGAAATGCCAAAATATGCCCTAGGTCTTATTTTCAGGGGGATGTCTTATTTTTCCATGA
>NC_092859.1:6716224-6728982 GCF_032062135.1 Pyxicephalus adspersus
GATCACTCATGTGCCTGCCATTCATATTCCCCTTCTGATCACTCATGTGCCATTGATTGTCCCCTTCTGATCACTCTGTGCCATTGATTGTCCCCTTCTGATCACTCTGTGCCATTGATTGTCCCCTTCTGATCACTCTGTGCCATTGATTGTCCCCTTGTGATCACTCTGTGCCATTGATTGTCCCCTTCTGTTCACTGACTTAGCTTTTTTTCTACTGTACGGCCGGGTAACTCCGTTAGGGCAGGGATCAGCAGCTTGCTTCCTGGCGCATGTGCCAGCTTGTTACTTTCAGTTTCGTTCTGCACTGCAGCCAGCATCGAGGAGACACACACAGTATCAGGTACCGGAGGATGTCTTATTCGCGGGTGAGTGCCATATTTTAATTATTTTAGCAAAAATCCGGGGTGGCTTATTTGATGGGGATGCCTTATAATCGGGGAAACACAGTAGATAGATAGATAGATAGATAGGCAGGCAGACAGACTACTCCCCAACACCTTTAAAAACAAGCAGTCACAAACCATATTTTAGACATCTTTATTATTCTTCCCTTGAACTTAAATATTTAATACTGATATTTTGGGCATTTTTTTCTTTTAAATACAATTACAATACAACTGGTCAGAAACAGATTTAAAAGCTCCATCTGTGAGCAACATTTAAGGCCTATTTACACTACTGCCGGTGTTGTGCTTATGATACCACGCACTGTAATTTTGTTTAGCTATGTCGAAATGCTGTGCCCAAAAATAGATGTCCTACTTTTTTCAGTTCATGCCAAAGCAGGACAATTGTAAAAAACAAAGCAAACAAATAATAATAAAAAAAATAAATTTGAGTTGGGACTTGGGACTGTGTGGGACTGGTGGTCTGTGCGAATGCGCACAATTTAAAATGATGAATTTAGTGGTCCGTGAGGTCTGAAAGGTTGGCAACCACTGAAATAGACCACAGTCCAATGCTGCTGGTTGAATCAGGCACTTACCAACAACTGGTAGCAATCGTCCTGAAAACAGGACTTTTGGTTTGGTTCTAATAGAACTGAAGATTTGCCCTGTTCTAGCTAACTGAAGTCAGGTCTTTTAGTTGCAGCAGCTACTACTGATTTACTGGTTTAAAAATGTTTTATAACATGTGTTGTCATCTAGTCACACATAAGCATTTTGTTCTGTTTTGTTCTCAGTCCACTCACTCCCATATCATTATAATTATTGTAATAGGGTTCTTCCAAAGGAGTTTCAGCAGATTTGTAAGCTGAAAATCAATCTTTTGGAATATCAGAAAAAATAAATATATTCACTAATAAAAATAATTTGGCATTTTTTAATTATTTAATCACAGTTTTTAAGAGGTGTTTTCGTGTGTTCATGCTTGGACGGAACATAATAATGTAACATTTTGGGACAAACATAAAGCAGAGCATGGCCCAACTGGAGGACAAGATAGCAAAGATCTCCATGGCTACAGTGTATTTGCCACTGGTGCTAAGTGATGCTGGGATATATGAAATCCAGACACTAAGGAAGGCCAGCATGCTAAATGTTATAAATTTGGCCTCATTGTAGCTAGATGGAAGTTGTCTGGACAAGAAGGCAACCACAAAGCTGACCAGAGCAAGTAGACTTAAATAGCCAATAGAACACCAAAATGCAGTGAGAGATCCTTCATTGCATTCAACAATGAGAACACCAGCTTTGACATTTAAATTATAAACTGGGAAAGGAGGTGACAGAGATAGCCAAGCAACACCAATTACCATCTCCAAAAAGGTTCCCAAGCCAATTATTGTGTACAAGACATGAGGAGTGGCCCACTTCTTTAGATCACTGTTGGGCTTTGTGGCCTTAAAGGCAATCATGACCATAAAAGTTTTGGCAAGGATACATGAGACGCAACAAGCGAAAACCATTCCAAAGGTCACTTGACGCAGGAGACATTTTTCCCAGGTAGGGTAACCAATAAAGGCCAACGAAGAAAGAAAGCAGAGTGACAAAGTGATCAGGAGAAGGCAACTGACGCTATAATTGTTTGCTCGGACTATAGGAGTTGTCTTGTAATGAACCAATATTCCAAGAACAGCTACAGGAATCATAGAGGAAGTAATGCCTGTGGATAATAAAATGACCCCCAAGGTCTCTTCATAAGAAAGGTATTCAGTGAGCTTTGGTAGACATCCATCTTTTTGTTGACTTGGCCACTGATCCCATGGACACTTAAGACATTCAATGGAATCTGAAAGAGATATTAAATATTTTAGTTAAATTTTAGAAACATCTTTATTTATTGACCACATGCTAACTGAAAATTCTCAATAAACCCTTTATATACCTTTACATATTTGTAGCAAATCCACAGATGGATTACTTTGACAGTTAGCCAGTTTGAACATAAATGTGAACCAAGGATCCCTGCTTTTATGCAAATGTTTGCTACAAAATTTGTAAGCATTATAAGGTATTATAAGCATCAAAAGGTATTAGAGATTAGGTGTGAGGTATTAGGCTGAGCCTAGACCTATACTGTCAACTTTATTCAAAACTAAAGTAAGCTCTATTTTGGTTTGTACCTGATTTGAACTGACCTTCTGTTAATTGTTTGTTTCAAATAAAAGTGGGACCACAAAATCCTATACAGAGACTATGTTGTCCAGTACCTTCCTGCCCTAAAGTTAACATCTGAGTTATCCCGTCACAACATTTATAGCGGAATTTTAATTATTCCTATAAGCACCCAATAATCATTTTGTGGAAGGCTGTTCTAATTTAGCTATCCAATTGTGAATAGTTTGAAAAGAAAAGTTACATTTCATGACCGTGCATGATGTCCAAATCTAGATGTTTCATTTAAAGCTTAGAGCTTTTAAGGCTTGAAGACTTTAGATGTGGTGACTGAATTAGGTTTCTTTTTTCAGGTTTTTAGTCCTTTCATTTAGTGATCTTGTCAGTAACCTGCCCTATGGTAACAACTGTGGCTAAAAGGATTTTGTGATTTTAGACCGCTTTCCCCTGGTGGGAGAACAGAATGGCACAAAAAGCTATCAGATGATTAGACCTCTGGAAAGAGATCATCATCAGGCAGCTGGCTCACCTTACAGATCGTCACATGTATACATAACAAAACATTTTGTAACTGCATGTTATAAATACAATGTATACAAAACCCTATACATTCCCTCCAATCAATAAAAAAAACATTTCCATGTACAACATACTCACTGCTTTGATTGGCGATTTCTCCCAGTGGGCAGGGAACGCACTGAAAGCAACAGCTGGGTTTTCCAGTGACAGCGGCTTTTCTGAATCCTGGAGGACAGCTGTCACTACAGATAGATGTGGGGACCTGATAAAATAAATTCTTCATTATATATTTAAATAAACACACAAAATATGCACACAATGGGTAATATTATTTTATGAAGCGTCAAATAAATTTACTCCACTTTTAATTTGATTTTTTTTCTCTTTGGCATTATGTTTGGTCTGCCCATTTAAAATCCCATCCACCAAAACATTTTTTCATCATTTAAAGTGGCCCATAAAATATAACAATAAGTATATAAAAATAAACACTACTGGGTATTCAAAAATTACTACCAAAATAACTTAAACAAAAAAAAAAAAAATTGGGGACAACTTAATCAGGCGTCTTACTCTTTTAGTTGCCATTGACCGATTACTTTTTAATTGTTTTCAGATAGTTTAATATATTTAAGTGGCACATGACACATTAATATAGAAAGTTAAAGAAAGGTAATAAAGAAGAAAACTATGTACATGACCAACCTTATTTCTTGTAATCAGTCTCTTTCAATTTTGACCCTTGTGTTGTCTCTATAATGGCCACAGTAGTGGCATATAAACAAACTTCCCTATATGAAATGAATAGTTTATTGTTTATTTCTATCTCATAATTGCCAGCTTTGTAGTGGTAGTAATATTCAGCTGTGTCTTCATGGGCAAGATTTCTGTTTACTTGGTATCTCAGTACTACATCCATTGTTTCTAGTTCTTTCCAGTGTAAAAATATATATTTGTATTGCTCTCCATGGAGAGATATATCTTCCTGTGCTTGAAACTAAACAATGAATGAGGGAAAGTTTTCTAGGCATACAAATTTGGGGAAGATGCTAGAATCATTTTCAAATACCTACAGTGTATATTCTCACATTGATTTACCTTTTGACTTCCTCTAGCCCATCTTAAAGCACTTGTATTCATTCTCAGTGCTGTTGAGTCATATTGTCCAACCAAGACGCGTGTCATTAAACTTTCAGAGTTCAGTTGCCAGTTCACGATATCATACACAGGAGAGGGGTCTCCATTGTGATCAAAAAACATTTCATATCCACTGCTTAATTTCAACCGTATTTTCTTCATATAATGTAGGATCTGTAAAAAAGACCATAAGTTCCAAAAGTAAAAACATGGATTATGATCCATAGAAGATAATATGCTGTGCAAAAGGCAGAGAAGAAGTATTTCAAGGGGTTTGGAAGCTATAGATAAAATAATTACAAACTCTAAATTGATGGGGCTCAATTTTTATATCCTGTTTTATTGGGTTTTTTTAACATCTTTTCTTTCACATTTTCTTTCACATTTTTATAAATGGTTTTGGGCACAGTTAATGGAAATTGGTAGAATTACATTTTGCCTCTTTTAGCAAATCCACAAAGGACTGGATCCAAATGGATAGTTATGAACTCGTCCAGTCATTCTTCCTATTTAAATTTTAATAAGAGTGACAAATGAAACATTAAACATGATACTCAATGTATGAGGCAAACTTTGCTTTAACATTATTACAATGTAACATTTTTACTAATTACACAGAAACAACAAAATGCTTGCTATGGTATATTTCCCAGGCCAAAATGAAACAAAAAAGAAAACCCCCATCGTTGAAATTTACACCCATCACTTGTCAAATCCTGTTCCAAACATTTAATATTTTCACAAGAAAAATTGTGCCACCACCAAATTTCAAAAGATGTCTACCAAATATTGACTTTTATTTTTAATTTCAAAAAATATGTATTCAAATATGTATTTTTAATTTCAACAAATATACTACTTTGTTGTTTTTGGGTTATAAATCCAGGTGTTCTTCATTTTTTAACACATTTTGTTTTATTATTCACCTCCCAATATCATCATTGTCATTACTTTTCATGATCAATATCATCATACTATGATTTGATGATATGATTTGTGCATATTACCTGCCACGGTTTAAAATTCCAGACATCAGAGCAGCTACTGTTAATAAAAGGACCATTTCCTGGGCTACAGATGTGTAATTCATGCAAAGCTGTGGCTATTGCAAAAATAGCGCTGTAAAGGTTGTAGACAATTCTTAAGCTAGATACACGTTTTAAATAAATCTGAAAATTTTCCACTTTATCTTCCACTGTGCAGTTTCTTGAGGGTCTTTCACGAGGGAACGAAAAATTTTTAAAATTGAGAAAAGCACAACCAACACTTTCTTCCCAAAACATCCAGTTCCAAGGCCATTCTGGAGGCTCTGAGGGATTGATATGGTCAAGGTGCTGTTTGAGACCAGGGATATTTCCACTGTAAAAGGCGAAACCGATGGTTCCAGCGAGAAGCTTGGAATATTTTTCTGAAGCTAACAACGATGATGTTGACCACGCTTCACTGGCCACCCATGTCTTGTCTGTTATGTTCTGTTTCAAAAGCTCATTCAGTAGGGTAAGGAAATTGACATCAGTGGAGAAAACAACTATGGCTTGAGCAGTTGAAGCTTTAATGACCTGAGCTATATGAGGAATGTTACGAGTGAGTTGATCAAGCTGAATGTATACTGTAAACTCAACACAGGCCCCAGATTTAAGAATTTCCTGCTTAATGACCTGAATGCCTTGTTGTCCATAGTCATTAGCTGAAGCCACCAAGCCCACCCATGTCCAACCAAAATGTAAAACCAGCTGGGCTAATCCTTTGGATTGAAAGGCATCACTTGGCACAGTCCTAAAGAAGGATGCAAACCGTGTTCTGTCACTCAGTAGGGAACTAGTTGAAAAGTGGCTTATCTGTTGGATAAAATTATCTGATGTCAACAAAATATGTATTTTTCCAAAAAAACAGATTAATGTATGTTTGTGACTTTGGACATGATTTATTAAAGCTTTCCAAGACAGGAGAAATAGACTACCGTGGGTAAACCTGGTTGAACCAGCAAACCATGAATAGATTTAATTAAATTATCTGCTATTATTTGGCAAATGTTTTCAATCCTCGACCAGATCCATTTGAGGTTTGCTGGATCGCCAAGGCTCTCAAATAATAGTCTGTCTTCTTTGGCTCTTTAAAGAGTAAATTCATTTGAAAAAAAAGTTCCTATGTTCTATTTCAGGACTAAGTTGTGAAAATTGTGTCCAAATATTGAGTATTTAAAACTTGACATTTACCTTACATGAATTATCAACAATTTAATGAACAATTATTTCTATTGTGTCACATGCAGCGAGGTAATTGCTCTAGAATTATTTGCATCTTCAATGTCACAAGTGGTAGGTATTGACCTATGAACTGCATTTTTTGCATGCATTGGAGAGCCTGCAAACATATACAGGCATAGCTAAACTGTGCAGTACAACTTTACTTGGTATTTGCTCAACATATACTTTGTAGCCCTGACATGTCTTAGACCAGCCTTTCTTGATTTTTTTGAGGAACTCCTAAAATAACTTTCAGGTCCCTAAGGGAACCCCTTTTATAATGACTATATCCATGGCTCCTTTGCTGGCCATTGGAAAGAATGTCACCTTACATAAAGCCAAAATGACCTGACCTGAGAGGCACAAATTGCTTATTGATCTAGGAACCCCCAGCAACCTCTGAGGGAACCCTGGTTGAGAAACACTATGCTAGACTGACAAATTTTATTCAACATGTATTACAGTGCAGTGAGTGAAAGTGTGTTTTGCTGACAGGATCACCAAGTAAAAAAGAAGAAAATTTATGTAAATTAGAAAACCAATGAAGCCACACATTTAAGGGCTGCTAAGCCATAATATATTACACATTTCTTTAGTTCAGATGCATTTTTTATGGTTTAAAGAGAAGACATGTTCCAATTACCATCTACTCCATTGACATCTACTACAAGATAACAAAAACTGCTGAAAAATGACTACTACAGAATGACACAAAATAGTTTAATAGTCATAAATGCATACATAGTGCTTCACATTCAAAAATGAAAAAAAGCTGAAATGTACAACAGGATTAGACTGCAAAATATCAGCTTACTTGTGGATACCTGCTTAGCCCAAGAATGTGAGCCATGAGGATGGAGTACGTAGAGGTGGAGTGACCGATGATACCAGCTAGTTTTACTTGTCTTTGACATTGAAAGTTAGGAATAGCTTGGCTCTGGCCTGTCAGCATCCATAATGTTCCCTCTAGCTCCCGCTGAAGAGTGGAGCAGGAATCATAGACCCAAAATCCTAACGTGATATTTGGTAGGATCTCAGAATTGTTGTTTATCTCCATGGTGGCAAATTTCACAACTTGTATCTGAAGGTAAGTCTCTGGAGACAATCTGTAGTAGTAAACACAAGTCCAAGATTTATTATTTTAAATTAATCAATACTACCTACTAATGAGGAGTTGTTTTTTTCTTTGTATGAAGATCCAAGAACAAATGTCAAGCAACTCAGGAGAGATGATATATATCATATTGGGTATTGTTGGTGAATACCTGACCATCACAACTACATGAGCTTGGACATCAAATTCTAAAACAATACAATAAGATGTCTCACCTTCTTTATGTGTGAATTTTTGCTCATTAAGCCAAAAGACTATTTTTGAGGTCAGGTGATGGACAGCAAGACCACTTGAATTCCGCATTCAAATTCATCCCAAATAAGATGTAGGGGCAGGACTCAAGCACTAAAATTCCTTCCAACCAAACTCACCAAACCATATCTTATGGTCTTTACTTAATGCACAGAAGCACCGTCAGCAAGGATCAACTATTTCTACAAGTTGAATATTGGTCTAAAATGTCTGGAAACATCTAAACTTGATCATTTTCAGGGGCTTCCACATATGTTCGACAATACAAGTAGATGTGATGGTCAGATGTCTACACAGTTTTGGCCATGTAACTCTCACCCAGTTTCTCACCCAGTTAACAATATCAACACCTTAGACCATGCTTAGCCTCAGCAAATTAAAGAATTCTTACAATCATGGAGTTAACAATGGAATTTCATTTTTATTAAATGCTTTATTCACATTCTAACACAAGTATTTCAGGAAAACATGACAGCACCTTGATAGATTTTGTACATAGTCATGGGGCTACTGATAGGATTCCCTCTTGGGAGGAGGTGAAAGTGTATAAACATAAGATGGTTGTTGAATGTTACAAGTGCAATTCAGCTTTTTAGAACATCAGACCAATTGCTGGAGCTATTTTCCTGACAAAAAAGCATCTAAGTCCCTCTGCTCTCTAGAGGAAGCAGTATTTTCTCTGGACAGGCACATCCTAATGAGTCAATGCCAGAGCTGCCAAGCCAACTATCATCATAGGTCTAACTCAGCAGAGCACATTTATTAAAAGTTAATAGTCCATACACAAAGAGCAAAGGGTTCTTCTCTGTTATTATATCAGGAAACAAGTTTTTTTTTCTATGGTTGTGACCATAGATATTAGCTAGCATAATATAGAAATACAAATCTGTGCAGTAAAAAAAAAAAAAATTTGAACAATGAACAACTCTATGGGAGCAGACTTAACAAACACTTCTTACTTTCTACACACAACTTGCTTTGGCTTCTCGTTATAAAGCAGTTTGGGGTAGACTTTCTCCATATGGAGGGGTAAAACTGCCCCAAATAAAATATCCCCCTTCATTGAAATGCCTGTAAGTTCGGGAATATCCAGTGTGCAGAAATGTCCATTGGAATAGGAAGCCGGAACAAGGTAATAAAGGATGAGATGCCACAGAGTCTGGTGGATGAAGGTCACCAACCTGGAAGAAGAGTGAGAAAATAGCTTATTGGGCCTTGTTTGATACACAGCATGACCTCTAGTTAAAAAAGGTTTGTTTCAGCGTGGTCATCCTAAATTTAGTGCAAATGGGGGTTTATGGGACAGCCTCAACAGTTCCATAACTGACAAGGCCTAAAATACGAGTTAAATACTAAAAACTAAAGAAACTTGATCATAGTTTTGTTGTATTGGTCATATACATAGTAGTAAAGTACCAATATTTTAATGTGCCAGCTGTTTTCAGAGTAAAACATCTAAAAAAATGGCATTTTGCACGTAAACTACTCAATTTTTAGACATGTTAAAGAATTTTGGTAAGTTCTTTTTTTTAATTTTCTTCTATGGAAAAAAAAAACATTAAAAAGTATGTACACCTCTTCAATCCATCTATTATTAGATCTCTTTTGTGAGGTCTCTGTGTAATATATTATAATCTATATACAAATACACAAGATGTTGGTGGAGCACTATTTGCACCTTTCATTGGCTATGTTTTTTTTTTCACTAGTGACACAATGTGCACCATTGAAAATTGGTCATTGTTCCAAGAAATGTGTTGGATGGAAATCAGCTTATTGAAGTGTTTCCATGAGGTATATTGGATGGAAATTAGGTTTAATGAAGTTGTTTATTGTAGAACTTTAATATATAATAATGTAAATATGTATAATGTATATTGCTGGCACAATTTGTATGCTTTATATATAACATTTGTATTATGTATAACTTATATACCATTGGTTTGTATGCATGGTTTATTGCAAGAAAAAGAAAAGAAATGCTGTTATCCATGAGTCAAAAACTGAATAGTTTTTCCATACCACAAATACGCCCCCCTATAGTTTTATAGTTTTACTTCCTCAATATGTTTTATGTAATTAGAAGAAATAGTAATATGCATATGTAATAATATTTCCCATGATTTTCTTCAAACTTTCAGCTCTTCAAACTAAGAATTAGGTTAAAGTAGGTTTGTGGTGAATACTAGGGGTTCTCTTGTAAAATCTGTGAAATATTGGGAGTGTGCAAGTGGCAAACTTCAAAGCAGTTGGCATGATAACAACCAGCACCCGATTTCTAACGTTCCAATCATGATTATCAGGAGTGTAACTGCCCCTAACAACCACCCTGCCAATAGAATGCTGCCAGAAATAGCTCTAAGTTGTTCCATATTTACTCAGTGGATAGCACTACCATTGACTGATAGTTGTTGAGGGTGCTCCGTATTATTTACCATTGCAATGGGCTCCCATCAGAGCTCATTTTTAATGTTCGCCAAAACCAAAATGTAAAGAACGAAGTGAGTTCAGCTGTCACTACGTCATACATGTTCACAGTGTAAAGATGAAGCTCTCTCTGTTTCAGAATGCTCCTTGATACTACATGAGCATTTCAGCTCCAATAGTCCTTAGATGTGGCCATATTACTGATAGAAAAATGCTCTGTAGTTCTATTCACTATGGTTTAGGCAACCCATAATAGAAATTCTATCCACTGTGAAAATTAGCAACCAATGGAGGCAGTTGGGAACTGTTGACTCCCAACAACCACCCATCAAAACAACTCAATAGCTCATTGATTTTGAACAAGTATGTTGGTGGGCTGGGAGATGCCCAGGAATCTGTTCATTGTTGTCTGTTTGAACACCATTTGTCCCTAATGAGTTTTAATTTTCCTGGGAAAGCAAGATTTAATTTCACTCTGTGTGTCAGAGACATGACAATGACCAAGAAACCCCACCTATGTAGTTATTACCAGAACAAATGACCAAATTGGATGATTCTCTTCATCTTATCTGCTTATGTGAAAACTGTTAACATTTTTCAATTATAAGGGTCCCCAGGACAAAAAAAGACCCCCTGCCCAATTTCCAGGAAATTGTTGGCAATGAAAACCCGAAATAGGTTCTAATCTTCCCATATGCAAAAACAAATTGACTTTTCAAGTGGCAGCTCACAAACACAATGACATGTAACACGCGTCTCTCACCTCATTGTAATGCACTCTTGGTTACATGTTACAGCAATGTTATCTTATTTATATGACTGCCACGACAGCAACCCAGAAATACTATCATTGTGTTTCCTCCGGGACTGCCTGTCACTGATCTCTACACACCGACTGTCACAAATACAAATCCCAAAGTGCAGGTAATGAAGGAAAATAGCATACAAGGCGACATTTATCTAAATGTATCCTCTGGGTAAAATAATGATACAGAAGGGACTTTAAATGGAAAATGGTCATCTGTTTCCATTATTTGCAAACATTTACCGGAAACAAATGCTTTCTGCACAATTCTATAGTTAGGTTTGGTATATAGAAGTGTGGCCCCCGTAGTTCATATTTGCCCATATAACAGGCATGGCAGTCAGCATCTTTACTGGACACCTGTAGCCAGAAATTAAGCTATATGTGATAGCGTTTGCCATTATTGGCTGGTGCCTTTTATTGCAAACAGGACATAGATTGCATAGCTGGTGTAATTTTGGCACAGGCTACTAGGGAGAACTGAAAATATAGCAATGGCCGTTCAGTGGCTGAAGAATATCTCCATCCTCCAGGAAGTCCGCCATAGAGTCAACATAAAATATGATGGTTTTCTAGGATGTGTCAATGACAGGATCTCGGGCCTGTGCTTGCTACGTTGTGGCTGCAGACAGGTAAGTCTTCAATGAACGTGCTAACACCAAGATTCTTGAACTGTGATTACCGCATGGTGGCTGCAGACAGGTAACATTTCTTAGGATGTCCACATAAAAGGATCCTGGATCTGCAATCACAGATGAGATAGCAAATGCTAGCTGAGGGGAACTCCTCTCTGACCTAGGCCTGGGCATCAGTGAGCCCCTGGATAGTCTGCTACCTGGATGTTATTGAAGAGAATGTCCCAGAGCCTCAGGCCACATAAGGCTGGGAATTGTTTTTCCCCAGGATAAACTTGGGCCCCAGTGCACCAGCATGTTCTAACAGAGGGTCTGAGAATTACATTCCTGTACCTAACAGCAGTCAGTGTACCATTAGTTGGCATGTGACGGTCTGTGTTGCCCCCAAAGGAAATGCCCCCCTCATACCGTCACTCATGTTGGATGATGTTGTAGGCAGCATAACATTTACTATGGCATCAACAGACTCTTTCACACCTGTCTCTATGTTTGTTGTGATCCATGAAGAGAACAACTTGCCAATACTTAATCCACCAATCAATAATAATAATATTAATAGAAGATGTAAATCTTCCTGGGTGGAACAGGTAACAATTAAAATCTTCCATAAGTGGTCAAAAAATCAAAATGTCCTGAATCAACTACTGCAAAAAAAGGAGAACAAACATTCTGTGGGTGCCAAGTGTTTCATCATTTCCCATCCCCACCACTTCCCTTTGTAAAGAAAATTTCAAATTGGATATTTTAGTAAAGTTTCTGATCTGGTCAGAACCTCTTCATTTGTAGCCAGGCCATTGTGAAGAGAGCTGAGACTACAAATCTAAATCCCACATACTTTAAAAAAGACAGCTAGCTCATATTACTCATATATGATTGTGTGCTCATAGCTGATGTTTACATTGCCAACCATTAAGCAGCTGTAATCCTCATGTTAAAGTATTTAGCACCATTTCCATTGACTTGTGGTAATCAGTAGTGTTGGTCGAATAGCTCACTATTCGATTCGGCAGCTATTCGCTCGAATATAACTTTTATGAAAGCTTCCACTAAAAACAATGGGGG
>NC_092859.1:6730225-6732680 GCF_032062135.1 Pyxicephalus adspersus
AATGGTCATCAATTGCCCATGGTCATACCTTGTCCATGTGCAAACATAGTTAAGGTACATTGATTATCTTTATTTTTGAATGGCAAGATGATGAGCCTTCTCTTTTTGAATTTGGAGACCACCTAATTGATTATACCCCAACTATTAGATTCATTCTGAAGGTGGAAGGACATCTTCTAATGGAGACCAATGTTTTGGTTACAAATGTGAATTTGACTCATTCTGGGTATATTTTCTTTTGATGTTTTATCTTAGAGAAAGGGGATGAAAGAAATTTTCCAAGCAGGGCACATTTGGGTCTATTTGTAAGAATAGGGTGGATAATCTTTCAGGTCCATATATTTTCAATACCAGCAATTGATTTTCCACCATTGGTAAAGGTCAGATTCACCACATTAACAAAATAAAGTGGAATCGGCTGCCACAGGAAGTAGTTTCAGCAACTAATATGGATTGGTTTAAGAAAAAACTGGATGATTTCTGGAAGCACAGAATATAACTGGGTATTATACCATTAAAGTAAAGATAACAGAGACTGCTGATCCAGGGAACATCTGATTGCCTTATGGAATCGGGAAGGAATATTTTTTCTTGGAGCAAATTGTACCCAGGTTGTTTTTTGGCCTTCCTTTGGAGCGACTTTGTTCACAGGGATTTATACCTGGGATATGTTTAATTCCTTAGTGGTTAAACTTGATGGACTGATGTCTTTTTTCAACCTTACTTACTATGTAACGCCATAGAATAAAAAAATAACTTATAAGGAGATGTAATTAAAAAGGAAATGAATAAAAAAAAGTTTGACTACATTGCACATGCTTGTCATTAATCGTATTACAATCCTTGATTAAGCAATTTCCTTTCTATCAGGTAAATCTGCAACCGTTTTTACATTTTAGCACAACAATCTGATCTAAAAGTCTTCCTGTGAAGGCTAATAATTTACATAACAGAAGTTCCTCTTAAAAGACCTTATAATCATAGAACCTTGTCTTTACTGCTTCATCTCAAACCATGGTTTCCTGTGCATTGGTCCTGCTCATGCTGTGTCTATGGGGTATGTATAGATATATGGTCTTTAAGCATTAGCATATATATTATTGGTTCTTTTCAAGCTGTGTCTATGAGGTATGTAATAGATATATGGTCTGTAGTCATTATTATATATAGTACTAGTTCTTGTCATGCTGTGTCTATGGGGTATGTATAGATATATGGTCTGTAAGCATTATTATATATAGTACTGGTTCTTTTCATGCTCTTTCTATGGGGTATGTAATAGATATATGGCCTGTAGTCATTTTTATATATAGTACTAGTTCTTTTTATGCTGTGTCTTTTGAGTATGTAATAGATTTTCTGTCTGTAGTCATTATTATATATAGTACTAGTTCTTTTCATGCTCTGTCTATGGGGTATGTAGTAGATATATGGTCTGTTGGCAATATTATATATAGTACAGGTTTTTTTCATGCTCTGTCTATGGGGTATGTAATAGATATATTGTCTGTAGTAATTATTATATATAGTATTGGCCCTTTAAATGTCGTGTCTATGGGGTAAATAATAGATATATGGTCTGTAGTCATTATTATATATAGTACTAGTTCTTTTCATGCTCTGTCTATGGGGTATGTAATAGATATATGGTCTGTAGTCATTTTTATATATAGTACTAGTTCTTTTTATGCTGTGTCTTTTGAGTATCTAATAGATTTTCTGTCTGTAGTCATTATTATATATAGTATTGGCCCTTTTAATGCCGTGTCTATGGGGTATACAATAGATATATAGTCTGTAGTCATTATTATATGCGGAGTACTGGTTCTGCTCATGATGTATCTATGGGGTATGTAGTATATAGACGTTCTGTAGCCAATACTATATATAGTAATGGTTCTGCTCATGCTATGTCTATGGACTATGTAGTATGTACAGTGTGTGTTGAATATTATTATATACAGTGATGTTTCTACCCATGTAATGACTACATGGGGTATATAGTGATTAGTATATACAGTACTTATCCTGCTCATTCTGTGTTTGTGCTCATGCTGTGTCTATGATCTGGACCTGCTCATGCTGCCAACCAGAGTTCTGTGCAACCCTAGGCTTCCCTCACAGGTTGCTTAGGGTTCCTTAAACAATGAGCAATCTGTGACTCCCAGGTCAGTTAGGTGATACCAATGATCTTTTTGGATATCTGTATGGGCCAGCAGTGTATGATGGATTCTTCCTATTAAACACCATACTAATGTACTGTGAGCTGTGGAAATAGTAATAGAAGGGGATCTGTGAAGACTTGAAAGTTATTTAGTTAATATTATATACAGTGTGCTGATCCTATCTATGCTATGTCTTTGGGGTTTATAGTATATATATATTCTTTGGTGATTATTATATACAGTGTGCTGATCCTATTCATGCTATGTCTTTGGGGTTTATAGTATATATA
>NC_092859.1:6733806-6762287 GCF_032062135.1 Pyxicephalus adspersus
GCTACTATAAACATTGTGATTGCTGAGACATCCCTGTCTGGAATGGCAGTTGGTGACAAAAGTGGTTAACTTTGCCCCTGGCGCCTCTTCAGCCTGCGGTGCGAGGACTGTTGCTGAGCGTGCTAGAAAGTCTATACGCAAGGGTGTGGAGAGGGCATTTATCACAGTGATTATTATATACAGTGTGCTGATCCTATCCATGCTGTGTCTTTGAAATTTATAGTATATATATGGTCTTTGGTGATTATTATATACAGTTTGATTATCCTGTTCATGCTGTGTTTTGAGGTTTATAGTATCCATAAAGTATTTAGTGATTATTATATACAGTGTGCTGATCCTATCCATGCTGTGTCTTTGGGGTTTATAGTATATATATAGTCTTTGGTGATTATTATATACAGTGTGCTGATCCTATCCATGCTGTGTCTATGGGGTATATTAAACCAATTATGATCATAATATACATTTGCTGACCACATATTGTTTGTTACACACATATCTTTTTTAACAATTAAGTTCTGTTTAGTGGGGGATGTACATTTCTTTACAGATCCTCTTCCTCTTCTCAGCCTTAAATGGATAGTGAAGAGAGAAGCAGCCTACTAATGTGTTTAATCCTCTGCCATGTTTCTCTCTTCTTTTACAATTGTGTGTCTTTTGAAATAAAATACAAACATTTCCATCAGTATATAAAAAGAGGAAAAAGCAATAAAGTATAAAACACAGCAATATTCAGAAACTGTATAAAACAAATAACGAGATACATGAAATGGGAGAAAATCCAGAGACATAGAAAATATACCCATGGGCAGGATGCTGGGGAAGAACACAGATTAAATCAAGATCGAAGTTTATTTACACAGCGTGCATTAAAAAAAATTGAAGATTACTAAATGTTTTTAAGCTGTGAGTTTGTGTATTTTATATCTGCATGGAGTGTAGCTTTTTACCAGGTGGAGCCAGTGGCAGGGAATATGTACACAACCACATTAATTTACCTACTTAGTGAAGATTTTATTAAGCAAAGAATGGTGAATTTTAATTAATTCCGGTGAACCTGCACTTACTTTAAATACCCAATCATCAAGGGAGTAAAAACATTTTGGTGGCATGTGATTCAATGTACATAGCTGTACCAGATCAACTGGGACAATATCTATTGCATTAGTAAATCAACCCCAGCTTGTTGTAATCAGTATTTGAGAAAGAAAAAATGATGAGACATTTATGTCATAGTCCCATTAAACCTGAAGGTATTATATTGTGAAGGTATTACTGAAATAGAATGTCGTGACACATTATTTCCATGAATGCTCTCTGTGCAGAAACACGGTTCTCTCTAGAGGTCCAACATGTCATATTCATAGCTTTACAATTAGATATGTTGATTCCGAGTGAGCAAGTGATAAGCTGGACTGCTGCAGCACGGGTCTAATGTTGTACTATGATGCACAGAGAAAAGCTTTTCTTCTTAGGATGTAGCTGATTTATAAGCAAGAGGGCCTGGTTTAATAAAACTCACCAAGACTGGAGAAGGTAGACTATCATGGGAGAATCTGGATGATCTAGCAAACCTGGATAGATTTCTGAAAATCATTTGTTCTATTTGGCAAATGTTTTGTATCCTTGACCAAATCTATTACAGCTGTGCTTTATCTATGACCCAGGTTCAGTCTTGGAGAGCTTTGATAAATCAGGTCCAGAATGCTTTAATGAATGTAACATATTTTCAAAATTCAATTGTGCTTGTGAAGTAAACTTCATATAGATACAAGAAAAAATTGAAAGCAGCTTTTTAATATATGTATGTATAAATAAATATTAAATAAAGTGTAATCTATGTCTTAGATTATTATGCTTTACTTATCAACAGGGATGAGTGAGAACGCTCTGGCATTCTCGCAAAAATTTCCTCGAACTTCAGATAGTTTCGCAAAATTTCGGCAAACCGGATCACCTTTGCTGGGGTCAAAGGACACTTGTCTGATTCATCAAACCCAGATCACACACCGAGGTATCAGCCTTAAGCTGGCTTGCAGCCAGGTTGATTGAAGGTTGCTGATAAAGGAACAAAAACAGCAAAAGAAAACCTTGCCTGTCCGGCACTTACTATACATCAGACGTCCCTGTCTATTAGCTGGAGGGCTTCTCCCTGTCAGCTCAAAACTGAGCTTTCAGCATCCTTCTACTCATTTTTGAGCTCACTCACACAGACCGACTTGAGCTCACTCACCCAGACCGACTTTCTGAGTCTCTCAGCAGAGCTCCCTCACCCAGACCGACTGTCAGTGTCCCCAAAACAGAGAGCTCCCTCACACAGGCAACCTGTCTGTGTCTCCAAGCAGAGCTCCCCCACACAGAACCCCTGTTTGTGTCTCTCCAAGCAGAGCTGCCTCACACAGAACCCCTGTCTGTGTCTCTCCAAAACAGAGCTACTGACTGAGCTCCTGACTCTATGTTATATCCCCACCCTCAGTGCTTCTTCATTAATTATGGTAAGAGTCTTCCACCTGCTACTTCACATAGGAGAGGAATCTTGGGCAAATTACTTCACATAAAAGTAGAATCTTGGGCAAATATATCTCCCTTCCACTTCCAATCCTTCCTTGGTGTCACAGGTAATTAACCTCTAGTGCCACGGATCGCACACTTGAAAAAAAATTTTTTTAATTCGATCTGCGAATATTCACCGGCCATTCTCGCTTAAAATTTGGTAAGCGAGAATGGCCACAAGATCGAGTTTTAAAAACTCGCCTGCTCATCCCTACTTATCAATCTGTTCCTGCTAATTTAGTGTCCAATCACAGTCTGGAGGTGGAGAAAAGACATCAATGTATTTCTAAAGTGCAACAGAAAAAAAATGTGATCCTTGTGACCACACTGTGTGTCCGAATTGTGTATAATCCTTTACAGCAGCACACAGACTGTTAGAAGGAAGGGAGGATTCAGGAGACAATGAACCTGATTTATTTAGGCTTTCCAAGGCTGGAATAGATAAACTTTGCTGAGTGATCCAGAAAACCTAAAATGGATTTCCATTTGTTAGCAAATGTTTCCAGTCCTGGACCAGATCCATTCCAGGCTTGCTGTGTCACCCAGCCTTACCTAAGAAAGTGCATCCTCTCCAGTCTTGGAGAGATTTAAAAATTAGGCCCAATGAGCTAACAAAATGCTGATAAATTTTGCTAAAAAGCAAAGAGATGATCTCATCAGTCTGTTCCTGCTCCTTTAGTGTCCAATCAAAGTCTGGGGGTGGAGCAAAGACACCATTGTATCGCTAAAGTACAACAGAAAGAAAAGATGTGATCCTTGTAACCACACTGTGTGTTTGAATTGTGTAATTTATAGGACTGAATGGTGATCTGGTAAAATTTGCCAGGTAGAACAGACCAATGATATGTATTTTATATGTGTAATTAGCCTGGAGTTAAACTTTAAGCAAGTTTCATGTGTTTTGTTCCCAGACAGGCTTAATGAAACCTCTGGACAGCACTGTGTTGATCAGCCAGAAAGAATTGAATCTCAAGAAGGGAAATCGATCACCATCCCATGCCAGTTTTCTTTTCCACAGTCAGGGAAGATCACCAAGTCCTCCATCATTGTGAAAGCATCCAAAAAAAACTACTGTGATGGTGATAACAGTGTCATTTATAACTCGAGTCAAGAAATAGATTCCCCCAGGTACCAGGATAGACTGCAAGTGAAATGGGATCTGAGCCACAGAAATATATCAATAACCATAAACAATGTAACTAAGGAGGACGCTACAAAGTATTGTTGCCGTATAGAACTCCAGTTGGGAGAGCGATATGAGCAGTGGCAAAAACCAGAGGGCACACAGCTCATAGTGAAAGGTAAGTCAAAGCTGGAATTTTTAAAGTTCAACTTTCTCAATATATACATACATTTATTTTTTAGTTTATCCATAGTAAAACATCTGATATAAATAAACACTGATGCCAAAAGGAAGTGTTTACATTATTTTGTCCATCATAGTTTCTTTTAACAGCTAATTTATCTATATGCTTAACTCTACCACTGCTGACCTTATAGTATAAAGAAGAAAATTTGTGATCTGGCAGAAATTTTATTACAGAGGGACAGGCAATGTCGCAAAAAAAAAAGTTTACAGGTTTACAGGTAACTTTTTTTAAAAAACAAAGCTGTGATAAGCTGGGTATGCATATATGAGTGAACATTACATAATCCCAGGTCCAGAAAATATGGTTGATGGTTTAAGGTCAGCAACTTGGAAAATGATCAGAAAAAAAGATCAGAAACCTGGATAAGGAGAATAAGTGGATGGCTCAACGGAATAGATACGATTATTTTTTATTTAAAAAATCAGGCAGGTAAGGTTATTCTATTGCTGTCTGCCCCTATTGTTCTCTGTTCCTTCTGCAATGAAAAAGTTATTAAGCCAAAATTGTTAAATTTAGTTTTCTTTTAAGGGGAGACTATCACATTCGAGACAAGGTGACCATGTATGCATACTTCCCAGACTTGTAGACTTACCTGCCCAACTTTCTCCTTGCACTGCTGAACCCATATTAATGGAACAATGTTTTGGGGTGTGGGGAAGTATGTGACCCTATCACAAAGCACAAGGTATCCCCAACACTGGAGGTCCTTCTGCTGGATGCTGATCTGCCAAAGGCATGGTGTAAGGGTGAGTTTGGGCACCTATTTTCACCAGAGCTTCTGGGGGGGAGAATGTTAAACTGCTAACATAGGAAGTCAAAATTTAGGGTGCAAAGCAATGTCTTGGATGAAGAACTAGAGTTGTAAGCCAAAGCCAAGATTTGCAATCTAAAACAAAATCATTCCATAGATCAAGAGCCAAAAAAGATGGGAATCCAAAGCCAAAGTTCAGCAACTAGAGCAAGATCTGAAGCCAGAGCATGTGTACAGAAACCTCAGGTTGATAGTAAAAGAATATCCAGCAGGGAGACCAGGAACATTTTGTATGGAGCCTACATAATCTGTGCACCTTAAAACACCTGTGGAGGTTTTTCACTCTAGTAGTAACTTGTGGTAGTGCTGGTTTAGGAGTAACTTTCACGGCCCTGTCCTACCTCTCTAAACACACCTTCACACAGGAGGTCCTATGCAGCATGGGGCCTACAAACTTCTTTTTTGTAACAGCGCTAATGCTGGAGCAGCCAATCGCAAGTAAAAGATGCAATGATATCATTCCCCTGTCTAACCTCTGACATCAGTCAACACAAAATCTCAGAATGGTGGATACAACACAATGGGGAGGCTGTAAAAGAGTATGACTGGGTACCTATACATGCCTGGGTAGAGAGTGTAAGTTGTGTGCAGGCATTGCCACTGTACCCTGAGTGAGCAAATAGACAGTGTTTCTTCATACTTTCACTGCCCTTGCCATAATTAATAGGGCAGCCTCAGAGGAACTCAGGAGCATTGTCCCGAGAATGCAAGACCTGTATGAGTTACTGTATTTTTCGCACAGTAAGATGCACCTGACCATAAAATGCAGGTTTAGAGGAGGAAAACAGGAAAAGAAATATATTCTGAACCAGTACTATATACTAAGCAGTTCTCTACCCTCCTACATGAAGTATGTCCTATCATTATAGACCCCCCCCCACCACTTCCTGTGTAGGCATTGCTAGCTGTGTCTCCACTTTTGGGGGAGAAAGTGCATCTTATGGAGCAAAATACAGTATATACCTGCAAAAAATTTATCTATAATAATATTTTATTCCATCTCAGATAGGAATGAACCTAGTCTGGAGACAATCCCCGTTGTTGTTGCTGCTCTTCAGGAAAATGTAATGCTTCTCGGTCATTTCACAAGTAATGGAGTCTCATCTGCAAGCAACATTACCTGTTACATAGTGCGGACCACAGACCCAATAACTGATTGTGCCAGCAGCACCAATTTCAGAAACTGCACCTACAGCAATAACAGTTTATCATTTCAAATCAGTGAAGTTACCTCTGAAGATCAGGGCTTCTATTGCTGGAAAGTACTAATTTCTAGAAATGATGGAGAGACAAAAACATATTTATATAATGGACCACAGCTTCAAATCATAAGTGAGTGTTTTTGATTTGTTTTTTTCTCCAATGACTAGAGTAAAATATCCAAAACCTTTGAAATAATTGTTATATTAAAATCTCATATAATCAGAGTAAAGCAAAACTAAAGTCAGCAATAGAACTTTACATGGTTGCCCACCTTCATACCACACCCATGTCCCCAGCTATTGTGCATCCCTGCTTCCAGCTAACAACATGTGTCCCCAATTGCCCCCCTAGCAGGGCAACACAATGACAGAGGCTCCTGTGCCAGTTCAGGCATCAGAAAGAATTGCAGCTGGCAGAGCCTGGCAGCCACAAATGACTGCGGCCATTGCAGCAACAAAAACCCGACAGGTCTCCTAACTATGTTGCCACATTATACCATGAACAATTTTTGTATAGAGGGAGTAACCATATTTACTCCGTTACCATATTTAATAGCACTAAGCACTACCTCGCTGTCTACAACACTTAGCCATTCAGAAATGAAAAGAAAGGACTCTAAAGTTTCCAATACCATGATACATCCATAATGCCTCTGCTAACCATCAGCCATGTGATCTAGGTTCTATAGTTTCACCAGTTTTTTTTTTCATTTTTTACAGGAAATTGCTATTTGTCTCTGCAAATTAATAAAATAATTTTGTATTATTAACATGTTTTTTTTTTCATTCATGAAATTATAAAAAATGTTTTGTCAATGAAGAAATAGTCAATTTTTATCCTTGTGTTGTGTTTTAATTTTAGATAAAACAAAGGAGCTAAATATCATTCAATCAGAAGAAGTTGAATTTGATCGATCAGCTATATTAAATTGCAGCTTCACTGTGCAACAGAAGAATGATATTCTATTGACGGAAGTGTATTGGATGATTGGGAGTTCCAGAGAGACCTATGTCTATCATCCAAACCCGCACTACATACACCCTGATTACAAAGGGAAGACCAGTCTAGTTAATGAGTCCAATCTTCTTCTACAAGACTTCCGTGGGCTAAATAACACCATATTCTACTGCCGAGTGACAATAAGACAATGCTTGGAACCACTAGGAGATAGTCGTAATCGAAGAGTTACAATCTTAGAAGAGGGTCTCGGGACACATTTAATCATTAAAGGTAGGTACTGACTGTTCTTAATGTCAGGCATCTATCAAAGCAATTCCAGACCAGTAAATAAAATTGATACTGTCATAGACACAGAAGAATTATAATTTCTTATATGGCAACTCTGTCCCTGATAAAAACAAAGTACATCAAAAAGAAGGATTTATACCCACCTACCACTATTACCAGTTTCTCCAGTCCTGTCTATGTTCAAAAGCCATGGCTACTTGCTAATGTTTAATTTGACATAACTGGAAGTATCAGATGCATGAAAACTCCCTTCCAAACATATTGTCTTCCATCTGACCCACTTATCACTGCTGTGCTTTGTAGTGATATGGGGGTCGGTGGGAAGAATCACTAAGTTAAGGCATTCAACAAAAAAATGTCCCATGTAAATGTGTTTCAGATACATGTTTTGACTGCAAGGGTCTTTCAGATATTTTTTCTCACACTCCTTGCTATTTCCTTGCTTTGTTAGTGCTCCGGGGAACAGGTGACCTTCTTCCATGATGCAGTGCTCAGACATAGCAGTTGCCACCCCACTGACATGTGTGGAGGGAGCTGATGCCATTAGTTCTATGTAAGCTGTAATACCACTGAACATGGAGCTTGCATGAGGTTAACCTCCCAGAGGAAAGGTACATGGTTTAGACGGGTCAGTTGTTTGAATACAATTCCCATTCAAGACAAAGTTACATAGACACAAAATCCAAGCTGATTGAAGCTCAACTAATGCAGTAACGGGCAGTCAAAATGAGTCCCTTTAAAACTATCTTCAGGTGGTGGTGATGGGGCCAAATTCAGAATTTCAGAACGTGATGGTCTGTGGGAACTGTAGCTTGGTCTCTGGCTGCTCCACACAAGACAAAACCAATCTGTATAGCTACGTACACACTTCCAATTATTATCGTTGGTAAACGAACGACGAACGATCCTGCACGATATCTGCGAACGATCGTATAGCACCGATCCTGTACATGCAGATAACGACACGATCGTTCGCAGATATTGTACACACGATAGATGAGATCGTTTGAACGATACAGGAAGTGACGTGCACCACAGGAAGTGAGCGAACGTTCGTTCATCGCGCATGCTCAGACCATGAACGATCACTGAACGACCGTACACACAATAGATGGTCAGCGATCGTCGTCCAATCCGATCCGCCGGTCCGGTCGTTCATTTCCAACGACTATCCTCGTTGGTCGGCATCGTTGGTTACTTTTTTTACGAACGATTTTTGGCCAATCGGTCGTTCGTCGTTCATTTCCAACGATAAAAATTGGAAGTGTGTACGCAGCTTATGCTGGTGTCCCAGCAGAGGGACATTATCATGTAGATGGAGTCCACCATAATAAAAACCTAGAAAGTCCAGATAGGTATGGTCTGTGGGGCTACTCCAGAGACTATTCTATATGCTGTTTTTTCAGCAGAAGTACATCAACATGTGTTGGGTGGGGGCCACCATCACACAAGTCTTGAAAATATGGACAGTTAAGGTTTGTGGGTCCTCTAACTTGGTCACTGGCTACTTCCCTTATGAAGAGAACAGTCTATGAATGGTTCGGCTACCTCATTGTGTGGGTGATTTGACAATAAGCCAAAAGCTCGGAAAGAATAACATTTGAAGTAAACCCACCTATTACTTTAATGCAGTCTGTATTTCTGCTTTTTGTAATGGCATAAGGACACCTTTGTGCACATAGTACTTCCTGCATACTCTGAGATCAGCCTAATAGGCTGTTCAGTAATGTTCATTTCAGGTCATTAGAGGTGCTTTCCCTTCAAAGAAAAGTCAAAAATTATATTGAACAATGAAACAACAAATCTACATGAAAAAAAAAACATTCACTTTGATTGAGCCACTGATACCACAGTTCAAGCCCTTTATGTATTTTATTTTCTAAGTTCCAGATGAAATTCCAATGAAGGACTCACTGCGAATATTGCCAGTAGCACTGGGTGCCGCCTTTATTCTTCTGATCATCATCATTATCTTGGCCATATACTTCTCAAGAAAAAGAGGTAATTCTGCTGTATTTGTTAACCCTGAAAAACTTACAGAACATAAATGTCATAAACTAAATGCTTTCTATTAAAAATTCAAGTTATATTTCACTGGTTGACTGGAAAAAATAGACAAAATTCCGGTGGTCTTTGGTGGTCCCATCCATTGTCAAGCTGAAGAACCTGCAGACCACTAAAAGAAGACATCCAAAAAAAAGGAAGCCCTTCCCCTTCTATCAATAATGCTGTGGCAGTAAAGACTGAATGGAAGCGCAGAGCCTCCTGGAATGTCATCTATCCCCGGAGGGTTTGGGCTGCTTCTTCTCATGCCTGATCTCAGGAAGGGGCTTTTCCAGGCATTGAAAAAATGCAAGCGTGGTGGGATTGGCACTCTTTTTTTTAACATTTACAGAAGGATACGTCACCCGATCTTGCATCTGTGTAGTGTAAGATCGGGTGATGTAGGCAGAATAAGGAAAAAGATGGCAGCGTGGACAACATGGGACCAAATGGCAGCGTGGACAACGTGGGACCAAATTAGGACCAGCTGTGGAGGGATCGAGGGCTCTGCATGGAGGGAGGGATCGAGAGCCTATTAGCATGCCATAACAAAACGTGGGTGATGCATACCGTGGATGGGCAGCCAATGGTGGTGGCTCATTTTAAGAGAGATTAGAAGGGGCAGATGGTATTGTGTAAATGTTAATGATGCAACAGTTTAGGAACCGCAATTGATATCAATATAAGCAACAGCTCCAACAGGATGATATCATTGTATGTTCTAAATGTATAATGATTCATAGATATCAATGAATCAGTATTTATGTGTTTATTTCTGTATTTATTCACTTAGGTCAACGACTGAGCAGTTTTGGGTAAGTCTATCTATATGTTCATCTATCTATCTATCTATCTATCTATCTATCTATCGAGGTAAATTTGTTTTTTTATATTTTAAATCCTCAGAAGCCCTTGCACAGTATATTCCGCACACTGCATGAGTTCTGCTGTGTCTCTCCTACTTTTCTCAGGCTATGTTTAGACTGGTACTGCTACCTAGGTTGAGATGCTACATATAGGCTCTGATTTATTAAAGCTCTACAAGGCTGGAGAGAATACACCTTCACCAGTAAAGTTGGGTGATCCAGAAAACCTGGAATGGATCTGGTCCAAGACTGAATGCATTTGCTACCAAATAGAAAATGACTTTTAAATAATTCTTTCTAGGTTTGCTGGATCGCCCAGCTTCACTGATGAAAGTGAATCCTCTCCAGCATTTGAGAGCTTTAATAAATTAGGGCCAATGTGTCCACCCATGGGAGCCCAATAAAGAATGAACGGGGGCAGCAATGAGCTCACTGCCACCCACTGTGAAACTTTCAAGAACCAGCGATGCGGAGTAAGTGGCCAAGCATCTGGCAAAGTGCCAGCTGCTGGGAGCCATGCTCACTTGATTCTTTTTGCAGGTTGGAATCTACCCTAAGTCTACAGCTTTTTTATGAGCTTTTAAGCATTATTAAAGGTATTTTAAACCAAAGTGTGTAGCAAAGAAGATGCCCTAATCATTTTAATGGTGTTGTTGGAAGCATTTATAGATTTTTTTCATGCATTTTTGGGTATTTGTGAGGCATTGTGGGCATTTGCTGAGCAATTACAACCCTTTCCAAATTTTGCAGGACTGTTGTCTTTACTGCCCATCAAGAAAATGATCTGGTATGGCCCATTGTATTGAATAGAACATTTCAAACAATGGCATTTAAAACTGAGTGTAAAAGGTGTTCAAACAGTTCATGTAGACTTAACCTTTGTTCCAGTTCACTTGTTATTTTTCTCAAGATGTAAGAATATCTTCTAAGGTTCATTTATCACTCAGAGATCTACCTATCCCATGTTTGTAGCCTTGAGAGACTACATGTAATGCACCTGGGCACACAAACCACAGCCAACTCCAAGAAATCTTTTGTCAAATTTTATTGGTAGTCATAAAACAAGGTAAGGGTTATTCACAGATGATCAGTCCGATAAGCGTGGCACCGAGGGGTAAAGCAGAGACAGGTCAGGAACAATCCGAGGTCAGGGCAGGCAGCAGGCAAGAGTGGTCACAAACAATCCAAGGTCAGGGCACGCAGAGTTCAGGCAGAATCAGGTATCGGACCAGGTTGCTATTGGTAATGACACAAGAGGTTAATATGAACCAACACAGAGAACGCACCCAAGCACACTGTACTCACAGAGGCTTATAGCGGGCAATGGTGTTCAGGACAGGTTCTTCTTAAATGGCCCAATCTCCTTAAATGGCCCAATCTCCTTAAATGGTCCTCCTTAAGTGCCCAATGACCTTGCACCACCTAGCGCCATTTGATAGGAGGATAAGTAAATCCCCTGCAGGGAATTCAAGTTAACTATGTACCGCCCCGCGGTGAGGCAGCCGAGTGCAACGCCCCCGGGGGGTACAAGAGGCATGTGTGGTAGCTCAAAACTCTCTCCGTTCAGGTCCATAGGGATGCTGGGGATGCCGCCTGGCCGAACAGTAGTTGGGGGCCACCCACTACTGATGATAATCCAGCAATGGTGGCCCTCAGTAGGGATCAGCGGGTGAGAATATTAAGTTCCATCTCGCAGCGAATCAGGCCTTTCTCGCTTATAGAAAATGTAAGTAATTCGCTGGGAGGTCGAGCTTTCGCCCAACAGGAGGATTTCCAGGGCTGCATCATGCAGGCCTGGGAGTCCTCTGCGATCCCCGGACACAAGAGGTTAATTAACCTCTTGTGGCCCGGGGATCGCACACTGTTGTCAATGAATGTAGCCACGGCCACATTCATTGAGAAGATCGCCGTTAATTAACGTCTAGTGCCCCGGGGATTGCAAACAGGAGGATTCCCAGGGAATCTTGTGAATCCCCTGTGCATCCTCCTGTTATAATTTATTTGATCTTCCGATGCTTTCGCAAAATCGTTTCACCCTAGCCCTCAGTGTTTCTTTCTGGAAAGGTTTCTTTTGTAGCACTGACTGACCAATATATTTACCTTTCAGCCTATGAAAACCCAACGATTCTCCGAAAACACCAGCAGGTAATGTTATTTTTTGTACTTGTTTACCTTTTTTACTTAGTTTCCTAATGTATAATCCATGTATAATATAGAGCATCACTGAACATTTTGAGATTTTATTACAATATTGTTATATTTGCCCAGACACACACTTTCATATCAAAATCAATATATTAATTAATTGATTTTTAAGGGTCTCCTTCTGTCACCCAACTGTACATACAGAGTTCTTTCTACCCCACCCTCTCTCATTTTCACTTCATTTTGTAAGCTCTTCGGGGCAGGGTCCTCTCCTCCTGTATCACTGTCTGTATTAGTCTGTCATTTGCAAACCCTATTTAATGTACAGCGCTGCGTAATATGTTGGAGCTACATAAATCCTGTTTATTAATAATAATAATAATAATAATAATATAAATGCTACCACAGGGTGAAGATTTGGTATATGCTACCGTCAACCACACCTCGTCTCCTACTGGCAAAACGGAAAAGGGAGAACCGAAGAATCTGCCCGATCCCAGTACAGAGACTGTGTATGCGGAAGTGAAAAAGAATTTAAAGTGAAATCAAACTTTTCATTGTGGACTGGAGTTTCATGATGTTTTCCCTGTAAACTCTCTATTGATAATCCTTATAATACCAGAATTCAGTCTATAATTTCCTTTTATTATGTCATGTGATTTAAATATACTCCCCATGTAAACACCCCCTGGCTGTGTATGCAGGTTCTATTTAGACCCCTTAGCTGATCAGGCCAATAAAACAGTTTATTTATTTACACATAAAATACTTTTTAATCCCTGCTAAATGTTTATTTTTATTTGTTATGTCTTCATCCCCTTCCCACACACTTTATATACCATATGACTTTTGTCCATATGGTTTACTAATATTCTGATGGTACCACTTTCCATTCATTCTATAATCTATTTGTAAACTCCTCCCAGCTGTACCTCTTTGCATGGCTGCTAACTGGCTATATTATATTATATATTCATATGTGCATACATTGTAATTATTATATGTAAATAAAGCTATTTTATTTTACTATTCATTTACTAGGAGATTCTAATACATTTTTTCTAATAAAACTTCTAAAACTTTTTGGATACCTATACATATAAAAAAATTTACAGTGGCATGTATTTACCATTATAACTGTCAAATGCAGTTGCATTGATAAAAAATAACTAACTTAACTTCATGAAAAGTTTACTTTATTAGTAGGGGCCATTTGAACGGGTAAAAGGTTCAAATAAATACCACCCCCCAGGCCTCTGTTGTTGTGAGGGGTGATGTTGGTACTGTCTGATATCTTCAGGAAGCTGAAGGGCACTAGACATCTTTAATTTAGTTGTGGTTTTCAAGAGGATGGACTAACAAAATTAGCGGTCTTTGAAATTTTAGTAGATGGTGCAAAGTAAGGCCTGGGTTTCCAAACAGACATGAAAGGGTTTAACATACATATTTTTTCTTTACCATTCCTTCTTTTGATGATAATGTATACCTGCAGTATGGGGAACAAGATTGCTGACATATGGGCCCCACATCCCAGGAACTATAATTGCTTCAGTGTCATTGCTTTAATGTTTTCTCAGGGTAGAGGGGGACATTACACAACAAATGTTGTAACATATTTCACTTCCCTTTCCTGTGGATAAACAATGCAGATTGTACGGCTAGAAAGTTATTTTGTTTTTTCACTTAACAAAAATTACCATAAAATATCTTCTAACTTATTAGTGGGCTTAGCCTCAACATGTTAAACACACAAATTGCACATATGTCCCTATGGAATCAATCACAATTGTCATGGACAATGTTAAAAATAATATTTATTAGTTCCAGTTATAGCAATTTGCCCGATAATGACCATAGCAGGGGTAAAAAGTCTCCAACAACGGTTGGGATGGCAAGTATAAATGCCCAGCTGCAAATGTTGGGTAATTGTTGAAGAACCCAGCATCCAAGAATAATGGATTTATAAGGATTGATGTTTTTATATATTTGTATATAGTCAAAGATCAAAACAAGGAAAAAAAAAGAAAAAAGAAAGATGGCAGAATATACAATGGAACTGGAACAGGTGAGTGTCTTTAAAAAATAGTGACAGGGCAAATAGAGATATTTTATTGCAGAAGGGACATCGCCTGCCCCTTCTCCAAAAAGATGACATCCCAATTAGGTGTCTCTATTAAGGTGACAGACAGGTGGCATTGCCTGCCCCTTCTCAATAAGGTAATGGCCCAATAAGGTGACTCTAATAATGTGACAGACAGGTGGCATTGCCTGCCCCTTCTCCAATAAGGTAATGGCCCAATATGGTGTCTCTAATAAGGCGACAGACAGGTGGCATCGCCTGCCCCTTCTCCAGTAAGACAGCCCAATATGGGGACTCCAAAAAGGTGATAGACAGGTGGAATTGCCTGCCCCTTCTCCAATAAGGTAATGGCCCAATATGGTGTCTCTAATAAGGCGACAGACAGGTGGCATCGCCTGCCCCTTCTCCAATAAGGTGACTCTAATAAGGTGACAGACAAGTGGCATTGCCTGCCCCTTCTCCAAAAAGGTAACAACCCAATATGGTGTCCCTAAATAGTGACTGGGCAGGTAGGGTTATTTTTTTGCAGTAGGGACATCACCTGCCCCTTCTTTAGTAAGGATACTCTAAAAAGGTGACAGACAGGTGGCATCGCCTGCCCCTTCGCCAAAAAGATGACATCACAATTAGGTGACTCTAATAGGGTGACAGACAGGTGGCATCGCCTGCCCCTTCGCCAAAAAGATGACATCACAATTAGGTGACTCTAATAGGGTGACAGACAGGTGGCATTGCCTGTCTGCAACAGCTTCTTTCACTGCTCAGTCCTTCCCTTGTTGGAATATTTGCATACAGCACAGGTGATTGGCATGCATGCTGCATTCTAAGACAGAAAAGTTTTCAAGTTAACTGCAAACTCAGGCAGATCTTCCATGAAGTTAAAATAAAGTCAGGAAAAAGCCTTTTTATGTAATAGTTTTTAAGTAAATGTTTCCACTTGGGACATATGCCTACATTACACCCTGACCCCACCCTCAAAAAATGGTTACAATACTAGGTTTAGATTTTTGGAAGAACGATATACCTTTTCTATTTTTTTACTTAAAACATGCTTCTATTGATCCCCTTTTGCCACCCCCCAAGCCATGGTTCAACTTCAGGTTTACATGATTTGCAATTAACTTGTAAAGTGAAAAAGTTAAATTAGCCAAAACAGACCATTTCTACATGCAGTCCTGTTGTCAGCAGGGCAGGAGGGTAAATACGTGATATGGATCCCCATGGAAAAGTACTGTGTCTTTGTTTTTTCAATAAAAATAATTAGAAACAATTAGGTTGTGCATGTGGTTGTATGTAAACTCAGATTTGTGCACCTGTAAAGAAAAGCGGAAGTGTCCCCAAACCACACAACGCAAAGATCAATCTGGCACAAAATTTCTGGTTAAAACTGGTTCTAATTTTAGATTAAGAAGTAAAAGGTTTTGTTCTCCTGAATTGTGAGAATTGTATATAATGATAAAGTGAAACTTTGAGTCGGAATATTCAGAACCCGAATCATGTTTCAGGGCTGTGATTTCTAACAATAAAACGTTATCCTTAAATTTCAGCCAGAGACTTTGCCTAGGTTGAGATGGTATCATCAGTCTGCTGCAGACAGGAAGACGCTTTCCCTTTGTTTATTGTTCCCCAAGATTTACTTTGTAGCAAGTTACAAGGTAAGAGGACACAGCAGGAGCTGATCTGAGTCAGGTCTGTACTTAAGGGGTTGTGTAGTGGAAGTAGTGACACTGCATTATGACAAAGGGGTTGTGTTATTTCCAAACCAGCATCTCAGTCTAGGGAGCTGATGGTGATACTGGAAGACACAAAAAAAGATGGTTCCTGGGATTGTGTTACCCCTACGCCAGCATCTCATTCCAGGAAATAGATGGTGATACTGGATGACGCCAAGAGAAAATGGCTCCTGGGCTTTGGTTTTCTCTGAGCCAGCATCCCAGTCCTGGAAGTAAATGGTAAGACTGGATGACACCAAAGATGGCTCCTGGGATTGTGTTATCTCCAAACCAACATCTCTGGGATTGAATTATCTCTGAGCCAGCATCTGAGTCCAGGAAACAGATGGTGACACTGGATGAAATCTAAACAAAGATGGCTCCTGGAATTGTGATATCTCCGAGCCTGCATCTCAGTCCAAGAAGTAGATGGTGACACTGGATGATGCCACACAATGATGGCTCCTGGGATTGTGGTATTTCCAAGTTAGCATCTCAGTTCAGGAAGTAGATGGTGACACTAGATGACACCAAACCAAGATGGCTCTTGGTTATGTGTCATCTCGGAGCCAGCATCTAAGTCCTGGAAGTAGATGGTAAGATTGGAAGACACCAAACAAAAATGGCTCCAGGGGCTGCGTTATTGCTAAACCAGCATCTCAGTCTAGGAAGTTGATGGTGGCACTCGATGACACCAACAAAAAATGCTTCCGGGATTTTGTTATCTCCAAGCCAGCATATAAGTCCTGGAAGTCGATGGTGAGGCTGGATGACACCAAACAAAGATGGCTCCTGGGTATGTGTAATTTCTGAGCCAGCATCTCAGAACTGGAAGTAGATGGTGACACTAACAGGGCCAAATTGCTCATTGCTGAAGGAAGCCCAACAATATCTGGAGGAACCCTGGGGTTCCATGAAACCTTGATTCAGAAACACTACCATGGAAAGTTATGTAGGTGTAGCCTGCTTTTGTGATTTTTGTAAAGGTGCCTGCTTTTGCTTTTTTGAGGCTAGCCTAGCAGATTTTAGTTAACAACTGATAAGCTTTCCATGTTTGGGTTCTAAAATGTCTTATTATTTGCTCATTGCCCAGGGAACCCCTAGTAATCTCTGTTAGAACCATACAGTCCCACGGGACCCTGGTTGAGAAACACTGGCTCACATTAAAAATGAAATATGAAATGTTTTTATACATAAATGAGTAAAATAAATGTATTATAGAATTTGATTTATTAATCAACTGTGAAATAAAATAAATAAAATCCTTTTTTATTTGAGCTTTATTTTCTTTTTTGTTTATGATAATAATATTATATATTTTTTCCGATAAGCCTCAATGCTAAATGGAGATAACAATGATATTTATACAAACTGCTATACTTTTGGAGACAGAGAAGAGAGAAACTTTTTATCTCAAAGTATGTAGATATATTATAAACTCCCCTGCCACAACTCCCTTCCATGGACTATGAAACAATAGGCAAAAAATTGTCTGTATAAAATAAGGAATCTGAGATTCCCTCAAACATTCCCTGTTAAGAATCATCTACTGCTATTGAAACATGTACCGGGGGATTTCCATGAGTGAGTTTTTGAGGCAATGTCTAATTTCTAGTTTTAGAAATAGAGCCCTATGTTTCATTGAGTGTTTCCGTTAATTGAATATTCAATGTAAGGAGAGTTAAATTTTGAATAAATCAAGTGTTTTGAATATATGTAAGTTACACCAAGGGTATCCACATTTGGACAACTGGCTTAAAAACTCACTTGCAAGAGCTTAAGCATCCAGGGTAGCCAAAAGATATAGCATGAGTTTTGTTCATTGGATTGACACTTTAAGGATCATAAATCCTTTAATGATTAATTCTATGTGTTCACCACCCAAATGCATCTTTCTGGAGTGTGATCCTTCATGGAATAACCAGTTTCCTGCTTTCATCATATACATCATAGAATACCCACCAAGCTCCGAACAATTTGAGCTTGTCCAAAATAAAGAACTTTAGTTGCAATAATGAGCACTTCTTTCTTTTGTCTTTCCAAGAACACGCAATACCAACCAACTTCCTGTAGAAGACTTCCCTACATCGATCGGTTTCATAGTTCCTAATTTTGTGTTTTGCAAATACCTTGGCTTTCTAAGCTCATATGAGAAAATACACACAAAGTATGATAAGGTGAACCCAAAGCAAATAAAAAGTTGTTTATTCAGCTATGATAAACTACAGTGGTCTCCTTAGAACATACGGTATCCTATTGGCTTATGTCCATCACAAATTCCAAATAAAAGAAAAACTTGTTCCTGCTTTGATGATTTTGATGAAGCCTTGCTCATTTTTCCTTTATGTCCTACTGGCCAAATGCATCCATGGCTGCTGATGTAAAGAACAGATTTAACCCAATATTGTGGAGCCATTTATTCCAAACCGTTGGCCATCATCATTGCCATGTATATAAACCCCAGTGGAACAACCTCCTTATTTTAGTGATTTGAAAATTGTAGATAAATTTCTTTTTTTTAGAAGACTTCAAATGTAATTCATAAATATAACAAAATTATAATCCTATAGGATGAAATGGACATTTTCGTCATCTTGAAATGAAAGATTCGATGAGCACACCGGCTAAATTTGGATCCCAACATGCAATATTTCACTCTATTCAGCCTTCAATCTGTCTCAGATGAAAAATACTCAATTTTGTAATATGAAGATGCCATAATGTTAGAAACTTGTCTGTCAAATAATAAATTGAATATTCTGTCTGGTGACTGTCTGTAATTTTTGTAGTTTTTGAAGAAATCCCACATCTACGATATGTGAACAGCTGCGTATATAACCTGATCAGTGGAAGGCTTAACTGCAGCATAAAGAACTTGGTTGTCACTGCTTAAAGGTCTCTCTTTATTCGTTTTACCTTTACCCTGTTGCAGCGATTCCATATTTAAATGAGCATAAACCGTGCCTCCGGCATCCTGGAATAGAGAGGAAGTGTTAAATAGGATTTATTTTAGTCTTAATTCAGAATTTCTGCAAAAAGAATTAGGATTCAGAAATCCCTCACATTTACATATCAAGAATCTGAATCCATGACACCAAAGTTATGCCTAATTCTTGGGCATACCTCACTAAAATACTTCTAATTTTTAATAAATGTAGTAATTTAATATTAAACTTTAAATAAAAAAGCACAAAATCTGGTAAAACAAGGGTGCATAAATAAATCAAAAATACTGAAACCTGTAATATAACTGTATATATATATATATATATATATATATATATATATATAATATAATGATTACTTTGTATTGGATTCAATACAGTTATTTTGTATTGAATCCAAAGCAAAAAAATTTGAAATTCGCCCCACACTCCCTCGCATGCGCCGATAAAAGCACCAACGTCACCGGAAACTCCCGGGGAATGTCAGCGCACTCACCGGGGGAGAGATCAGAGGAAGAAGACACACTGGCCCTGATTCATGAAAGCTCTCCAGGCTGGGGATAATACACTTTCAGAAGTGAAGCTGGGTGATCCACCAAACCTGGAATGGATCTGGTCCAGGATTCAAAACATTTGCTAGCAAATAGCAAATAATTTTAAATAAAAATCCAGTCCATGTTTTGTGGATCACCCAGCTTCACTTCTGAAAGTGTATTATCCCCAGCCTGGAGAGCTTTCATGAATCAGGGCCACTGAGAGGACGGGCACGGACAGGCAGGACACTGGAAGGCACCGATGGGACCAGGTAAGTGTTTATTTTTTATGTTTTTAGCTACCCCATGTTGGGCTCGGGGTTACCGCTTTCGGCAGGTTTTTTTTTACCCTGAGCCACATTTGGGGTTGCCGCTCAGGTTAATGCCAAGTAAGTCATGTGACAGGAGATCATGTGACAAGCAGGTAACAGAACCCTCCACTAGAGAGAATGCTTGAGCAGAGGCAGCTCAGGTGGTGTTCGCACTTCTGCCAGCAGATGGAGCACATCTGTAGAATATTCTAGTACTCCGGGATAAAGGGGCAGCTCCTAGGAAGTCACATGATTCAGACCAGGACACACACAGTCAAAAAGATTCCTGGGCAGAGCGGCTGCTGGCTGCAGAGGAATGTATGGTGGGTGGCACCGATGAGGTCACTGATCCCCTGATTTGAGACGTTCCTATAGAATTAAGGAATTAGGGAATTTTATCTTGATAATGGATCTTTTTGACAATACAATGGAGGGAGTCCACCCAAATCTAAATGTTTGAAAGTTGCTTAAGTTTGGGTTTCACATAGTCATATACCGGTCAATCCAAATACATCTACCAAAGAAATGGATGAATGTCATTCTCACCTCTTGGCTAGTAGCAGTAATACTGGATGGGACATTCGACACTCGAACTTAAAGAGAAAAAAAGTTAATTACTGGTAGAATGATAAACAAAAAAAAAATACAAATGAGGAAAAGAAAGAGAATAAAAAGGAAATAATGGAAACAGTGAATGAGTAAGAAATACTTAAGAAATAAGTCAAAGAAAAAAAGGGTAAAAACTGGAATAGAAAAGGGGCGAGTAAAAAATCAACAAATAGAAAGAAAAGTGAGGAATGTGAAAATGAAGAACAGGCATAAAAACCCAAAGGAAAAAGAAGATAACTAAGACGAGGAAAGAATGAAAAATCAGGAACGGGCAAAAAGAAAGAAAAAAAAGAAGAAAAAATATCAAAAGAAAAGAAATGAAGGAAAGAAAAGAGAAGCATAGAAAGAATGTTAGGAAAATAAATAGAAGTAGTGGAAATGTCAAAAAAAAAATATATATATAAGGAAGGGAAAGGAAAGGGGACGGTGAAAAGAAGAGAAGTGATCTGCTGTTACCATCATTTTGCGGAGCCATTGAAGCTGAAGGTGAAAATTTTTTACTGGAAGAAAAAAAATGGTTGTAAATAAAGAAAACTTGTCATAAAAATACATCGACTGTCATTGTCGACTTTCCTCTACAAGTTATATTTGCCTAGCTTATTCTCTGGTTTTTACATTATATAAGCCATTGACCCAAACCACATACATGCAGCAATGCAGCCAAAATTGCGTCAGAGCTAGTAAACTGCAACCACAGCGCTAACCACACTCATTATCTAAACACTGAGCAAGTGCTACAAGAAATACTGGAGGCTCAGGTCGGATAAAAGTCGGTCAGCAATGTCAGCCTATAGGAAAGGGACAATGGTATAATAATTGTTGAAACATTAAAAATAATACTTACCTCTCCTTTTTTCTACAAATAACACCTGTAAATAAAATAATAAAATTGGGTTATTACCATGTGGCAATTTTACAAGTAGAAATGTTCACAAGTCAATATGGGCATTCCTAAGCTTTAAACAGAGGTGTGGGAACTGGCCATGTAGTGGGCTAGGATTTGGACATGGACTCCGCAAGACCCGTAGAAGCCCTTTCTTTGACCACTGTCTGCCCACTCTCAGATTTAATAGAGAAGATTTTTACCAATATTCCTGGCTCTGCATTGGATGGTGCCATTTGTCAGCGTTTAGCAAAGGAACTCAGTAGTGGAAGATCTTTGCTGGCTTTTGTGAGCTAGGTTATACCCGGTCTCGTGATGACAAAGGTCTCAGAGGCTTCTGATGTAAACATAGGACACTGATATAAAGGGGTGAAGGACTTATAGTATAGTATATCGTAAAGGCGAGTTACTTATT
Source organism: Pyxicephalus adspersus (assembly GCF_032062135.1). Lineage (NCBI taxonomy): Eukaryota > Metazoa > Chordata > Amphibia > Anura > Pyxicephalidae > Pyxicephalus > Pyxicephalus adspersus. The sequence continues at coordinate 6,755,537 of NC_092859.1, forward strand.
TTAAATGGGGGCCACTAATGTTAAGGAGAGCTTTGATATAAAGTGGGAAGTCTGACGTGAAGAGTCCAGGAATACCGGCTACCCTTGAGCCTTAAAGTGTACACCAATCCTGAAGAAGTTTTATTTTTCTTGGACAAATAAATAGTTTCATGAAAAGATTCTGATCATCTCTTTTTTACTTGGGTGCCTCAGATATTGCCTTCTCTTTTTGGAAACTTGACAAGTCTCCTATAAGACTCCTATCTCCTATCTCCTATCCATTGAGGAAAAAAGTCACCGGGGCCCAGGCATAGAGTGCGTCCACCTACCAGATTCTGCATGGAGATAGAAATATACGTGCAATGTCTTTGATTGCTTTATTCCGCCTCTGCAATGTGAGTATCAACATCTAAAATGTTGCTTGAATCACATAAATGCTTGAATCACATAAATTCTCCACTTATTCTATTTGGTAGGGGTCTCGTCAAAAGTAACTCTGGGGCTCTTTCATCTATAGCTAGAAGACTATCAGCAAAGGTGCAAAATCTCTGCAGAAGGGATTCCCAGGCCAAATCCACATTGCAGCTCATAGATCTGTAGTTCTGCCACTTGCTACAAAATGACCATGATTTATGAAGGTTGTACGGAATCCAACACTTCCAGTGGACTGATCCTTGTTCTCCTCGCAGAACTCTTTTGCAATCAACAACTACAACACTACTGGGGCCAAAGGAACCGCAGAAATCTTCACCGTGCAGTATTTGATTTAGGACATAATTGACTTTTAGTATAATAATTGTGGGTAGCTAGTGAAGCACCAGTGCATTGGTTTTTATAGGGGTCCCCAACATCTAATCCCCAACTTTTAAAATCAGAAATGCGTTATTTGCTGTTTTTTTTATTTTTATTCTATCTATTCTACTATTGCTGATATAGTAAAAAGTATTTTCATGGGTCTCAACAAAAGAATAGTTTTTTTTTAATTTGCACATAATAGGGATTACATCAGCAAATGGAGCTGTTGGTAAAATCTGTAACAGTAATACGTACATTATGAGGGGGAGGGTACATAGACAATATTGTCTTTTGATGAAGTTTAAGGAAATCTATAGAAAAAAGATTCCAAAAATCTAAACACTTTTTCTTTTTCCTCTCCACTTTGACCAATGTTAGTTTTTTAAAAAGTAGAATTTTACTGTAAATAAAAAGTATACATAAATAATGTTTTTTTGCTACAAAGTATGGCAAACGTATACAAAATATAATTTTTTATAAACATTTTTTATTTTCAAAATTTTTATGCAAAAAACAAACAAAATAAATGATAGTTAAAAAAAGAATAAGTTAATTAAAGCTGCGTGGAGTTAATTAGAAGGCAATATACAGTTTTATATATTTATAATTATTTATCATTTAATTGTATGCATTGAAACTTCAAAATTATTTAACTCTCACCTTTCTTCTTCAGGATGATCAGTACAATGCACAAGAGAATCAAAAATAGCAGGACTCCTACTCCAGCGAAAATCACTGTAAGGAAATAAAAGAATTAATAGAGTTTATGATACATTTAAAATAAATGGTGAACTATTTTCCTATGAACTGTACATATTACTTAACAACCTTTATATTTTATACAGAAACTTGTCAAATAGAAATTAGAAAGTTGTCTCTCCACCAACTCATTCAGCTTAAGAAGATTTAAAAATGTCTCTTTTTCTTTTACAAAAAAAGTAATAAAGAACTGCAGAGAACATGAAATCAACAAACTCTAAAGTGCCATCTGCTGACTGCAAATGGTAAAGATGCGTTACTTATTGCATTTTTTACTGTAAACCCAAACCGGATTTTAAGAATAAACTCTTCAGGACACACAGACACTAAGGCTGCCTTTACCCTAAAATACTCATAGACTTGTGCCTAGGGGCCAAGGGTTGGAGAGAGCAGCTCTGACATTTACAGAGCCATCTTGGTTTAAGTCATCTTGTAGATGTTTTATATTTAGTTAGGTTGAGAAAAAGAGATAAGTCCATCAAGTTCAACCACTAGGGAAATAAACATATCCCAGATAAGAACCCTATAGACATAGATGATCCAGAGGAAGGCAAAAAAAACCCTTATAGTCTGGTTCAATTTACTCCAACAGAGGAAAAACTTCCTTCCTGATCCCATGAGGCAATCTGATGTTCCCTGGATCAGAAGACTCTGTTGTGTACTTTAAAGCTTTAATCTCCAGTTATATTCTGTGGTTCTAGAAAAACATCCAGCTTTTTATTAAAGCAATCTGTAGAACTTGCTGAAATTACTTCCTAGAGCCGATTCCACATTTTCACAGACCTTACAGTGAAGAATCCCTTCCTTATCCGGAGCTTAAACTTCTTTTCCTCCAGACACAAAGAGCACCCCCTTGTTCTCTTTATGGACCATTTATACAGGGTGATCATATCCCCCCTTAAATGCCTAGTTGTAGTAGTACAGGGTTTTTTTGATGGTTATCCTGTTCTCTTTCTCTCTCTGACCCAACATGTTTTACATGAAAATAACCCGGCTTCTTCATTGCATAGCCTTTGCTCCTATTTCAAGGGTGAATCGTTTGACGTAATTGATGATTTTCTATAAAAAGGTGGGAACACATCGGCTATGTTGTTATTGATGGTATCAGGGGAGCTGACGATTCGGTGTTTTAGTTCATTTTTTATTTTATTAATTTGGGCATTGGCACGTTCCCCCAGTGGCAGTGGCCAATGTTTCATTGCTTTTGTTTGACAAGAATTTTTCATATTACCTTTATAAATGACTATAACTGAATAACAAAGTTGACTTCATTGGGGTTCACAAAGTTCATAAAGATGTTTGCAAACAAAACCCATTCATAATTCCTTGACTTAAGCCAGCACTTGTTAGATGCCCATTGCCAGTCTCCCATTGGGAAGGATTGCTTAAACTGTGCAAGTCTTACAGTATGTAAATAATACCCGTCATCTTCATCACAAAGGTGAAGTTATCATTTCTTTTTTTCTCCAAACTCATTACCTCCAGATTTTTTTCCCGAAATGTACCTGATTTACATATGGATGACCCCCTATGTTCACAGTCTTTGCTGCTAAATGATGCACTAACCTGGAATCTGTACTGGGCCAGGGGTAGTGCTGCTCACAGTCCGTGGACTCACGGTAGTTTCTTTTAAAGAAAGAAAAATAGCTGTATTCCTTATATAAAAAAAAAACGAAAGAACCAACCATTTATACTTTGGGTTTGGGTTTCGAACCTCATTATTTGCAGCAATTTAAGGAGCTCCACGTTTTTATGATATAGATATGTAGGTCAGAGAGAGGAATCCCAGGATGCCGCTGAAAGTGGCAGGGGGCAAAGTGAGCTGGAATGAAGGGGAGGCCGGAGACATGGGCCACTGGGGGTGATAATAATACTTCTCCAGTTGCATTTATCTTTTTTTTTTTTTTTTTATGTTATCCTCCTGGCTTTTTTTCCGTCTGGATTTATATGTCTAAAAGCAGTACATTGTCTTTCATGAAAATACATTTTACAGTATAATATAATAGTATGAGTATAATAAAGTTTGAAGCAGTCGAATTAAAAAAACAAATAATGTAATAATATGTTTCAAACTTTATTATACTTGTCTGTTTGCTCAAAGAGAAAAATTTGCCATTTTTTTCATCCTACATCACCTGATCTGGCGCCTGGGTCGGGTGACGTCGGATGAAGAACCCGGAAGAAAAGACGCAGATGGTGGAGCCCGAAGCGCTGGCTCCGGGGCAACGCAGGACTAGATGCTGGACACCCCTGGAGTGGTCAGACTGCCCAGCGGGATTAAAGGTAAGTGTATTTTGTTTTTGTTTTTTTGGGAGTTTTGAGTATAGTTCCTCTTTAATAAATCAAGTCTAGCATGAGAAAAATGCAAGTTTGCTTAGCAGCTATGGAGGAAACTATGATCACAAAGTAAAATTATAGCATTTAGTTCCAGTTATACAAGGGAAATTTTCTCTTACTATATCATAAAAATTCACCTTTATTTCCCAGCACAGTTATAGGTGAACTGATCATAAAAATAGATTTTGACTGACTCCATACTGTCTTAGATTCCTAGAACTGGATAAAGAAACCATTCCTGATAATTCATCCTATTTTCAACTTAGACTTTAAGTTCTCAAACTTCCTTATTGCCCCAGTTTGATGTTCATGATCTTAGAGTAGGTTGTGTGTGCTAACAACTAATGTCTACCATAAAGCTATGTGTTTCAAGGTGATACTTCGAGTGATTAGTTCAGCTTTTCTACACTAGGTATGAGATCACTTGAGATCAAATTTTTTGTGACCTGCAAGAGCTATCAGGGGAGCAGAGCTCCGCTCCCCTGATTGCCCTTGCAGCCTTGTAGTATGTGTTCTTGGATAGAATAACACAGGAGTAATGGGGCTGTGCTCATCATGAATGAATGCAGCCATGGGAATCATCCTGCAATGATTTCCTTGGTCTTTGATGGGTTCCTGATGTTTTCAAAACACAAAAAAAAAATAAGTTTACTTTGGCAAATATATATTCTGTAGTGTAGAAAAACATTTCTGTGTTACACATATGATGAGAATACTAAAAGTGAAATTACTGATACCTGCAGAGGTTCTATTTTTTTCAATTATCTGTAATTGTGTTCCGGACCCATATCTGAGTGTTGAGTTCTGCTTGTTGTTCCCAATGCAGAATTTCAGCATCACAAAGCAGTAATAGGTGGTGTGATCTGACATGCGGACCCCATTTATCTGGAGATCAGCTGATCCAATAATCTGAGATCTTCCCCTGTAACTGGGATGAACCATCAGCTCCGAGGGGTGATAGGCAAAGGGTCCCGATGGGCTGCCCACTCTCCAGAAAACTTCTCTCCACAGAGGGACTTGGCCTGGTGGGTCATTGTATGAGCAGCTGATAGTGACTGAGTCTTCTTCATTAATGGATAGGATATCAGACTGAGTGACCCCGGGATCATTCCTATGTTCTGTTAGGAGAATAAAAACATGACATGTAGTGAATTTATGTGAACAAATTGGATTAACCTCCTGCATTTTTTAAGGAACATCTTATAATGAACCGTGAAGGCCGAAAGGCAAGAGAGGAGAAAGATAAGTCACAAAATTTATATTTATAGTAGTAATTAGCATATACATTTACAATCAAACATTATTTTATGACAAACTAGACCCTTAGCCCTAATTTCATTATGGGGTTTAGATGTCTCATTTCAAAATAGAGTTCTACTATCAGTTACCTATATAAATATCTATCCTGTGGCCAATTATAGGTCAGTAGATTTTGGAGATAAACAAGACAGTGATCTTGAATCTCCTGATCAGTGATCTTGAATCAACACGTTTCACCCTTAGGCTTCCTCAGGGGCATTGTAGAGACCATAATGAAATTGTTAGCCGTAGTAAATGGTCATTGTAAGAGGATGAAGATAATTGTCATGTGATGTTAGAGTTCACTTGATAGTCAGGTGGGATGGTGAAGGGAATAATGTTATTTCTATGTGATATTTGAAAACTTTACTGATTAGTCTCATTAGGGTTAGGGATTGGGAAAGGTGGTAATAAGGGGTTATTGTATTGATTGAACTGAGCATAGGCTGAAAGGTTTAGTCCCTTAAAGATATTGAAGCAAAAGTTTTGGCAGCATTGATGGTTTCTTGTTTACCCTGTTTGTTATAGCTAAAAGCAGATTTGGAATAAATGTTTGTATGGATTGTTCTGCACTCTGAGTTACATGTTTAATATGTTATATATAAATATATATATATATATATATATATATATATTTTAATATGTTTTACATAGTGGAGTCAAAACATCTACTGGGCATTATGGTTTGGTCCGAAGAGGCAAATAAATATTGTGAAACGCTTCACTATCTGTGGATACCATAAAGCCAAGGATTTATACTTTGTATTGTGATGTTTGACAATGTAACTCGTTTGAAAACTTGTATAAAGAGATGAAGAAAAGGGTTTATGGCCTATTAGTAGTGTGGAATAATACAAATGTGTATTTGCTGCATATTATTGTGAAACAAAAATTACATAACGTAATACAATATACTACCTTGATCCTGGTAACACTTCTCAGGACCTAGATGTAACATACTAGACACAGTATTTCTATGTCATCAAACAAATATCCATGAGAGTAACACAAACGTCCCGACCGTATATAGTTGTGCAAGATCCGACGCGTTTTGCCATGCTTGAGCTTCTTCAGGGATACAGTATTGTACAAACTTAACGGTCCATAGGAAATCATAAAAGACACAGACATGCGTGGTGATATATGTGATAAGGTGAAGGTGGAAAAAGTAGGATAGGTTAATACTCTGTATCCTCAGGTAAAAGTATGGTACATATTTATTATTGATATATATATAGATGGTTTTTGTTGGATTTAGTATATCATACAGAGGTCGCATTCATCCATCAAGGTTGTAAAGGTGTAGAGGAGAGGCTTGAACCTTCCATTACCAATAAAGCACAGGCTGTGCTTTTCCGCTCACATTCTTGTCAGATCCCTCTTTGGTGCCCCAACTACAAGCCTGTAAGACTTTTTTCTTCATTTGTAATAGAAGACTTAAGCTGTGTACACACGTCAGATTTTTATCGCCCGATAATCGGCATCGGCCATATATCGGGCGAAAATCTGGCGTTTGTACAGTCAGCGTCGTTCATCGTCCGAAACGACCGTCCTGGCGGATCCACGGACGATGAACGACGAC
>NC_092859.1:6762915-6764999 GCF_032062135.1 Pyxicephalus adspersus
AAAAAAAATTACTAGCTTTAAATTTTCTCTGCAGAGTAACTACAGTAGCCAATTGGGAAGACCACCAAATGCCTGAACATAATAAAAAACGGCTAAAAATATGTACTGTTGTGAGGATTATCACTAGAGGCTACAAAAATATCTGCCAAGCTGGAGTTCCATGAATCAGGAATCCTTCCATAAACACAATACAGCGTTCCAAAATGCCATCAGCAATAATATTGGCACCCACTTTAAGCCTTTATCCGCCTCCACTCTTTGAGGATTGATTTCCGCAAGGGTGTATTTGTGAGAATTTTGCCGCATTTTCTACTAAAGCAGGTCCTGAACCTGTGATCGGGTCTGATTTTATTATAAGGAGAAGATCCTGTTTTTGCTCTTTGGTTTGTCCTGTAAGTGACAGGTTTATCATTTGGTCATCTCTCCATATCCACCATTATGTAGAGGTCATTAGCTGATTTGGGTCCATCCCTTGAACTTTTAGGGGTCGATCTCCGCTGTGGCCTTTGTCCCACTTTGGAGGTGTTGGATGGAGGTAAGGGGATTACATAAACACATGGCCGCTTGAAAATTGAGATGACTATGCAATGATATCGGGCGATTCCTATGTGTGACATCCCTCCAATCGCTCACATGGCTGCCATAACATCAAGTGCTTGGCCAAATATTGTTTTTTCAGAATGAACACCAGGTAGACAGAACGGAAAATAAGGGGTGCATTTGGGAATGATCAGGCAGTGATTGGGTCCTCATATTATCTACTACATGACATTGGCATCGGTAAGGTACGTTTTTCAGGAGAATGTTTTCCTTTGGCATTTATCTTTATGCATTTTCTTGTTACCCATGTATTAGGTTATTGGTAAGCATTAGAGATGAGTCCCCATTCATCCCGTGTAGTGCTCTGTATTCTTAGATAGTGAAACTCTACCTAAGAATACATAGAACATGGCTGCAACAGCAATCGCTATTGCCGTGCTGTGCTTCTACTAGGTATTCTTAGATAGAATTTCACTATCTAAGAATACAGAGCACTAAAGGTGATGAATGGGGACAAGTCCCCATTCATCACCTTTAATTCCTGGACATTGTAGTGGAACTGCACAGGACTGCAGCTCAGTTTCCCACGTGACGTCACATTGTGAAACAACTGCAGATGACCTCGGCAGTTCTACTTCAATCTCAGGCCACTACAAGGGATGAATGGGGATAGGAAAAATTGTGATTCATTACCACGAATCACAAAAAAATTCGGATTTGGAGCGAATCAAATTTTTCCTAAAATTCGGATTGAATTTCACTTCGTCAGCTTCGATTTGCTCATCTCTAGTAGGCATGTGTATGTTTCTCTCCCTTAGAGGAGACATGCTTATTGATTGGCTATATCCCCTGGTTCTGATCCAGTCTTGGCCAGTTTGGCATCTCAAAGGATGCAGTCAGTTGATGTTTTGTAACAAATACATAGTGTTATGTACAATTCCATTTTTGAAGCTGTGGCTTTTATTGTGATAATTGCACAAACTGATTCTTTGTTTCAGATTTATTTGCAAAAGTTCTGAAGACTCCTCTGTGGGTGAAACACCAAAACACTTACAAGACAAACTTGACAATGTGACATTATTGTGAACATGAATGTTTTTGCACATAATATAGTAATAATAATATATTATATTGGTAATGTGTTAAAAGAATAGTTTTCCTCTCCTGGATGTACAAGGGAATCACAATAATCAACATTTGTTTTTTTTAGTTGTGCTTTCTGATTTTTGTTAGCATGTTTATAACAAAACAAGAAAACTAATAATGTTATTATAGTGATGTTGTACACAAATTTCATGTTGGAACCAACCTGTGACCAATTGAACCAAATTATTATTTATGGTTTTTAAGCTATCACTTGAGCAATGCTCCTATTAATCTCCTGTCAGCCTCCCCAAACAATTTTGGTAACAATATAAGGTTCAAGAATTTTGCAAATAACAAATTTGGTTATTCCCTACTTTATCATTGATTTATAAAATAATTACATTTCTTTTTTTACATTCTCATTGATTGGTCCCCATTTTCCCCCATTGATAGGCTGT
>NC_092859.1:6765646-6766149 GCF_032062135.1 Pyxicephalus adspersus
CTCCCCTAATATGTCCTGTGACTATTGTCACTAAAATAGAAAATCAGAACATTTTGACTTAAAGACAAAGCATTGGGGGGCTAGTGCAATTGTTTCAGGGATAATTTATTTTTTTAGAGGGATTACCTCTTATTTATTTGTATATATTTAGGGAAGGGACTGAGGGGAAATCTACCAAGTTGGGTGCATTGAGCTGTAAGCAACTAATTGGAAGGTTTAACTGTTCCTTGCTATATACAAAAGGGAAAAAGTCTTGTTTTACACACACTTTGAGGACATATTCGTGTCGTTGTGACACAGACAGAAGGGAGCAACAAGCCTGATGTATTAAAGCTCTCCAAGGCAAAGGTACACTTATCAGTAAACCTGGGTGATCAAGCAAACCTGGAATTGGTTTCCTAAAAGTCATTTGCTATAAGTTAGCAAATGTTTTCAGTACTTAACTAGATCTATTTCAGGTTTTCTGGATCGTCCAAGTTCACTGATGAAAGTATCTTCTCCAG
>NC_092859.1:6768190-6769948 GCF_032062135.1 Pyxicephalus adspersus
TCCATTATTCCACCACCAAAATGACAACCACAACCACTGCTATAAGTACTACTACCACTACAACCACCAGTACTACTAAATACTATTACTTTTACACAACTAAAACTGCTATTGCCACCACCAGTGCTACTATTGCTGCTACTATCGCCATCAGTGGCACTGCTAAATACTAATGTTGTCACTAAGTTGGCTACCACCACTACTATGATAACCACCAACACACCAACAATAAAACTATTACTACTGTTAATACTACCACCACCATTACTACCTAATTTTACTTTTACTACCACCTAAACTACAACTACCACTACTGCTAAATACCACAACTTTTAGCACTATCAAAACAATTACCCCCACTGCCACCACAGCTACCAAATACTACTGCTTTTACTACCAGCAAGTAAATTACTACTACCACCACTACCACAGCTATAACGCCTACTAAATACTACTTCTTTCACCAACACTAAAACTACTACCACTGCCACTGGAATTGCATCCACCAATACTACTTATTAAAATGTCTTTCTCTTACTACTTCTATTCACTATTGCTTTACTTCTAACAATTGTACAATAACTATTGGTACTGTTACTACCATCATTGCTGCTACTACTACCCCCATCATCACCACTACTACTGCAGCCACTCAACTACTATTGTTATTTCTGCTGTAATTTTTCCGATATTGCCTGGAAATGTTTGCTCAAAAGCTCAATAAATTAAAATGTGTATGGTCTTGCCATTTCACCTCCCTAAGCACTGCAGGCTGGGGCCAGGGTAGGTTTGATGTAAAGAAGTTCAAAATTTGCATAAAACTTTCCATAAATGTCTATTTGTCGTTTCTAAAAAGAAGTTTCGACTTATGTATGTTGATCAACAGCATTCATTTCTGGATAGAAAACATATTTCCCTCGTAAGTAGTGAATAACTGATATGAGTTCCTTTTTAATACTGAACGTTACACAGTAGTTACAGTTGATGTTACAATCGCCAACCAAAGTGTAGTCATAAAGTTATGAATTCGAGTTTTTCATGGTATTACAGGTCAATTTATGGTAGGTTAGCTGAGGTGGCATTGTGAAGGAAACTCTGGGCTCTAATTAAAATTACATTCAACAAACTAAAGTTTAAACAAACAGTTAAAATATATCTAAAACACACACCAACTCTTCCAACAGTCCAGCAACATCTTAGATCTGCTTATGGGTTAGTTCATATGGGTGATAAAGTTGTGGCATAATTACTGCTTCCCCATACCTATGAACCTCCGCCATCCCTACGTACTCTATCTACTACACAAAGTTACACAGCAAGAAGCTTCCCACCCCTAATACTAATTTATGTAAAGCTGCCCATAAAGAATGCATATGGCTGTGGTAAGTGGTTCAGCACTGCTTGCTGTAACATGTGAAGCACTGTTTTATCAAGAACCAGCTCAATGGATGGTGTGGCTGAGCAACGGGCAAGGTCAATCAGGGAGCCAAATGGGAACCACTGTTCTATGTGATCAAGCACAGGGCCCTGTGTGTTTTCTCTTTTCTCTATCTCAAATCTTGGCACCTTTGCATTTGTTCTTTCAAGCTCTAGGTCTTCTTTTTTCTTCTAGTCTTCCACGGCAAGTCTTGCCATCTTCTTGCCTGTCCTATCAAGCCCTAGGTCTTCTTATGTCCTCTTCTTTTCCATCCCAAGTCTTGCCATCTTCTTGCCTGTCCTATCAAGCCCTAGGTCTTCTTATGTCCTCTTCTTTTCCAT
>NC_092859.1:6770848-6803886 GCF_032062135.1 Pyxicephalus adspersus
CTTACCACTGTTTAACTTCCTACAGCTGATAGTGTACAAGTGGATGCCTATATGCTATCTATCTGAGAGTTCACCACTCCTGATTATTGTCACATCTACATCACAGACAAAGGAAGAGAAGGGGCAAAGTGATTCCATTTAAAGATTGGCATTCTTTTTATTAGTTTTTCTTTTCCTTAACACATCTGCTTACTTGCCAGAAAAAGTGTTTAAGGCCTAACACATGGTGACCTTGCTCTTCAGAAGGCCTAAAGAAGTTAGCCATCTGCTGCATGGTCACATTGCACACTATCTGCACATGCTCATTGCTATGAATAGATCTCTAAATGAACAATAAGACTCTATGTAGGTGGAGTAGAATCGTTCTTCAAGCGGTCCGAATTAGGAGTTCTTCCCCTGATCGTACAATGTTGTTGAGGTCACAGCGGTACTGCTATAAGTAGAGAAAATTATAATAAGTCATAGAGGAAGATGGGCAAAAAAAATTAAGACACAGCTAAAATATTCCATCCTGCATTCAAATGAGAGTGAGTAAGAGAAATTTCCCAAGAGGTTTGGGGAAGGGAGAAAGCTGAGGAAGTGATTTAACTGCATATGGCTAGGCAAAAAAAATCTAAAAGCAAAGCTAGCACTATAAATATATATGTAAAACTTATGCCTCCTGGTACAGACCTTTTCTGTATTTCAGAGAAATTCTTCTGAATTTGTCAGTTCATGCTGTGTTAAATCCTGGGTTGGGATTCCACCCATTAACCCCTTTGTTATCGATTCCCTTCATGGTCTCCACCCATATATTAAACTAAGGTGGCTTGGTATAAGATAAAATAACAGCCCCAAATTTTCTTCATAAATAATAACATTAATAATGGCATTAGGTTCTGTTTACAAGGGTAATCCCCATATGATCAACTAATATGGCCACTAAGGGGTAATTTATTTATGTATTTATTACTCATTTCTCTTAGTCCACATCTTGAATAGAATCTTTGGACAGTTCTGAATTTGCCGCTTCTTCTCGTGTCAAATCCCAGGCCCCCACCATGTGTTAAAATTTATCCTGGTGATCTCTATTGGTTTCCTGAAATGCATCTCTTCCATATGACAAACTAGAGTGGCCAATTAAAAAGTGTAATTTTCACCTCTCCAGGTGCTGATCCCTGATATATTCTGGAATCTTCTGTATTTGGCACTTTTTGCCATTTTCTAGCCCCTGCCATGTGTTGAGATTTCTCCCACTGACCACCATGTATCTGATCCTTCCAGGGCCAGTCTCCTATAGCAGAGATCCCCAACCCCCAGTCTGGGCCACGTGCATCTGACAGGTGGGCGTCGGCTCCGACCGGTGCACCCCCTACGAGGTCAGGAGAAGGACCCCATCTGGCTGGGGTGCACTGGCCGGAGCCACGGACCATGTCTTTCCGTATGGATCATAGACTCAGGGCAGTTGGCGGGTTCTCTGGAGAGTGGGCTGGTGAGTGGACAGGTTCTGGCTTCATGACGTCACTCTGGGGGAAGGTTTCTTCCCCTCTGAGTGACACGCAGCTCCCTGCGCATGTGCGGTCTGCAGTCCATTAGATTAGTGGTCTGCAACCTCCAAAAGGTTGGGGACCCCTCTCCTATAGAAATAACTTAGGTGGCCTTTTCTAGTATGAAAGGTGTTTTCAAAGGCTTCTCTCTCATATGACCAACTAATGTGGCCTTTTCTAATATACATGTTATTAGGAACTTTTAGACCTCTAATGTCTCCCCTGTGCTCATTTTTAGCCTGATGTGTACAGACTGTGCTAGTTTTGCTGTTTACCTGTTTTTCAGGCAATTTTTTGATAGCTCTGAACCAAGGAGTGCTCACAGTTGACTGCTTGTAGGTTTACACTCTGCAAATTACATCTGCAAATGAGTGACAGATATTTCTCCGTGTCCTACTGCTTTGCATCCTGACCACATTTATTGTAGTTCAAGAAACCCCAGACAAATAGGAAAGTCCAGGAACCACAGAGAAAGCCTGGCATGATTGGAAAGGGGGCACGATCTTCTTTAAACGCTTCACTAGATAGAATAAGTGTTACAGTAAATGTGTATTTTGGCCATGCATGCTTGGCTTTTTACAAAACCACAAAGAACGCTGCACTATACACAGAAACAACTTATCTTCAAACCAAATTTAACACCCTACCGTGAAATATCTGGTGAATAGTGGGCGCTGCCTGTTACTCCTAGAGCACACCTGAAGCTGAAGTTGTTTTTGGAAACAGAAATAGTAATGGTATGGTAAATGTTTGTACTTTTACTATAAGTTAAAAAACTGAAAACATTGGGGGAAAAGTATAAAATATGAGTATATAAATATTATTTAGTCTTCCATTCAACCAGAAGAGAGAGCTTTTATCTATTTTTGCCATGTTTTCCCATCCTTCTTACTATGTTTAGGGGAAAAAAAAGCTTGTTGTTTGTAAAAATCATAAGATCAAGCTGAGGTTTACAGAAAAGAAGTGAGTCAAGGAAATGAGAGGACGAATCTATCCAAGGTATCAGTGACAAAGTGACACTTGAAAAAAAAGTGTCTCCTTTTTAGAAAACCCAAAGTGCTCTGGGGATCCTTTATTATTGTCAGACAAATGCTTTATATATACGTTACAGTAAGCCTGAAACTAATGTTATGCTAAACATTTTTTTTTACAAATATTGCAGTAAATGCTAAACTTTTGTTAAAATAAAAAAATCACGCTTACCTTATATTTCCACAGGGCCCTCGATCCCTCCAGAGCTGTTTTCCATTTGGTCCCACGCTGTCCTGTTATATTACTTTGTCCCAGAGCTGTGCCACCATCTCATTCTGTCCTTTTTCTGCCTACATCAGCCAATCTCTCTGCACAGGTGTGAGATCAGATGATGTATTCTGCTGTAAATGTTAAAAAAAAGTGCCGATCTCACTGTGCATGCATGAGATTGCATTTATTTATTACCTGGAAATATCCCTTTTGTGTATGCGTGATTCTGGGCATGCACAGAAAGAGCACCCTGAAACCTGACGTCATGTAACCAGGAGGCTCTGTGCCATTGGAAAAGACAGAAGGGGGGCCAAAAGGGGTTTAAAGAAAAAAAAGAAGTACATTTTGAATGAAGATCTCAGCAACGATCATAGGGAATTTGAAATCCACCATTACACAGTGAGTAGGATTTTTCACAAAAGAAAAACATTCAAGACCATTTCCAATCTTCCCAAGAGCAGATGTTCCAGTGAATTCACCCCAAGGTCAGACCGTGCAATGCTCAAAGAAATTGCAAAACCCAAGCACAAGTTCCTCTCAGTTCAAGACAGCGCAATCAAAAAAAGAAAGAACAATTATTTGGAAGGATCACCAGGAGAAAGAATTCTCATCTTCATACCATCTGTCAAGCACAATGGTGGAGACGTTTAGAGTGACCCATAAACTCCTCTGTAAACCAAAGTACAGTCAAATATGAAGCCATCTGTGTGACAACTAAAGCTTGGCATGAAACAAGACAATAATCCCAATCACGGCAGCAAATCTACAACGGAATGGCTGAAGAAGAAAAAAATTCAAGATGTTTCATCAGCCCAGTCAAAATCCAGACCTCAATCCGATCGAAATGCTGTGCATGGTTTGCTATGCTCTCAAACCCCAATGAACTGAAGCAATGTTGTAAAGAAGAGTGGGACAAATGACCAGAGAGAGACTGATACAGAAAACTCATATCATATAGATAACGATGCTTCTAAAGGTGGCTCTGAACTATTGTATGATGGAGTGTAATTTATTTTAGAATTTGTAAAACCTTCTATGGACCAGATGGGGGTCCATTTTTAAAACAGGGAGTCAGACATGTTTTTGTATTCCAAGCATGGTTCCCATCATATGGCTGCCATTCCTATATAGATACCCATGGGTAGACCTGGGTGATCCAGCAAATCTAGAAAGGATCTGGTCCAGGATTAAAAACATTTACCAGCAAGTAGCAAATGACCTCCATTGTTGCTGGATCACCCAGGTTCGAGCATAATCTTCTCCAGTCTTGGCGATTTATAATAAATTAGTTGCATAGAGTGTTACTTTCAGAATCTCAAGGTGAAAATAAAGAAAAAAGCCAGGGAAAATAAAACACATGTAGCTGCAATATTCAAACTGCACGTATGCTTTAAAAAGGCTCCACACCATTATCAATAAACCAAATGCTCTCACATACATGCAATGTAAAACATACACATAGATTATGTGTATATATAGTAAAGGTAAGCTTGATTACATTATTCCCAGAAGTTTAATACTTCATAATGTCAGAAGTCATACTGAGATTTATAATAAGAAGATAAATATTCAACGGCAAAATAAGGAAAGATTATTTTAATAAACATTAGCAAAAATGCTACAAAAAGAACACAAATGACTTAAACTTCTGCTTCCCCAAATTTGTTTTTCTGTTAAAAAACAAAAACATTATTTAGTTCTAGTTGGAATAAATATAAAATATATAAACACCTCCAGTAATAGAAATGTTGATTTATTAATAGCCTACGCTGGACAATTGCAGAAGAAAGAAAGCACAGATAATCCGGGTAACAATCCGGGAATATTCATGCCATATACTGTATACCCATAACACTTACCTTGGATGAGAATTAGGATCAGGAGGATCTGGGTGACATTCATGTTGGAAGACAGCATGGAAGGAATGCGTTTATTTTGTCTTGCGCAGAATAAAGAAGAAGAAAAGCAAAACTCATTTCCTGGACATCACAAGTTGTGGTTGATAGTTCTGTCATGCAGTTCTTCATTTTTATAACTGGAAGTGTGCATGTTCTGAAATAACATTTTAAAACAGGGTGACGGGGATGATATGTGGGAGATATTTATGTTAAGTATTAGTATCTTTTCATTTACTACATATCAGATCTGTGGTCTCTGGGCCCCTATAAACTGCAAATAGATGTTAGGTCACTAACTGTCTCTAACAGAGGAACTATAATACAGGAAATATATATACAGTTTGACAATCGAAAATCAGGCAATAGATAATCCGGATCCTTTAGTTTCCCAGTTTGAATTTCGTATCGCATTTTCAATACAAGGACTGCATTATATTGTTTGGCCACTAATAATTTGATGGCGCTGTTCTGCAGAAACAGCTGTTAGGTCTTGCTTGCTAAAATAAATACACGTTGAGACGTCCCTGCTGCCTGCTCACTGGAACTGTGCCAGATGTCTCCAGGTGCTTCAAGAGGAGATAAGGGCTGGCCTGTGTGTAGAGGTAAGCATAACTTTTAAAAAATTCGGAATTTTTCAAAATCCAGCATTTCGCAGACCTGGAGGTTTCCGGATTTTTGATTGTCCAGATGGTCAAGATGGAAGACTTGCAAAAAACACGACAATCAGTTTGGAGTTTACAAAAAAGCACCTGAAGACCTCTCGGACAATGTGGAACAAGATTCCACATTGGTCTGATGAAACCAAAATTGAACTGTTTAAGCTCAGATCTAAACATTATGTTTGGAGGAAACCAGGCATCGCTCATCACCAGTCCAATAAATCCCAATAGTGAAGCATGGTGGTGGCAACATCATGCTATGGGGGTGTTTTTTGCAGCAGTGACTGGGAAATTGGTCAAGTTTGAGGGAAAACTGAATGGAGCAAAATACAGGTATATCTTCAACTAAAACCTGTTCCACAGTGCTCAGGACCTCAGTCTGGGCCGAGGGCTCACCTTCCAACATGACAATGACCCTAAGCACACAAAAAAGACAACACAGGAGTGGCTTAAAAACAAATCTGTGAAGAGTCCAGAGTGGCCCAGCCAGAACCTGACCTTGATTATGGGATAATCTTATATTAGTATTCCTTCGGATTCTGGACTGGTGTGTATTGGGAGAGGGTTGTGCCTTGCATGCCACCACTCAAAATTTAAGCCAAATATCAAATTGTCAAATAAATTTGACAAATATCCGATTAAGAGTAGCATTTCACAGCAGGGTGGCCGTTGAAGGTCTATGGTGAGTTAAGCTCCAGAGCTGTGGATCCAGGAGTGTCCTAGAGAAGATTACATAAGACAGTAATTGCTGATAATTGCGTAAGGGTACATATTTCGGGCAAAAGTAAGTTTGGGAAATGTGGTTTTAGGAAAATAACTTTTGGCATGGTAGGGTACTCTAGGGAAAGTTCTGGGAAAGTACTTGGGAGGAGTGTGACTGTTAAGTGAAATCACAGCAATATTAATAGTTGTAATATTTAAATTTGCTGCAGAATCACAATCCAAAATTTTGCCTTGTAGACTTAATGGACATTTTTTTCAACCACAGAGAAGGAAGTTAAGAGATCAGATAGGGCAGATTGTAAGATCTTATTATCTCATTGTATCTGGCATACCTTGGAGCACTAAATACTTTAAATCTTGACAGGATGAAGTACTGGGCCATGAAACAGAATATTTGGCCTTAATTATTGGAGTTTGCCACCTTGTCTTGCCTCCCGTAGACTGTCATGTGGAGAAAGGTGAAATTGTTTCTCCATAATTGACAACGTTGTTTGCAACCACTGTGGAGCAATTGATGTTCATTAATGACAACCAATCAGAAATTGTACCAAAAAATACTTGGGAATGGGAACACATTTGCTTGCCAAATTAGTGGTGGTTTTATTCAACCCACTGTTTATTCTTTATTTAAAACTATTTTTTTGCCAACTTATTGTCAAGATTGGCCATTTTTTTACACATATATATATATATATATATATATATATATATATCAATTTTTTAGACTGTATCTATATGGGATTTTTAATGTATTTCATGTATTTAATGTATCTCTCCATGTGTTCGTTGTCCATGTGTTGATGGTATATAGTAATAATGGGCAGCACAGTGGTCTTTGTAGTGCTAGGTCCCAGGTTCAAATCTCGGCCAGGGCACTACTTGCACAGAGTTTGCAGGTTCTCCCCATGTTTGTTTGGGTTTCCTTCCACACTCCAAAAACATGCAGTTAGGTTTATTGGCATCCATCCTAAATTGACCTTGGACTGTACCGTACTAGATTGTAAGCTCTTTGGGGCAGGGTCCTCTCTGTCTG
Source organism: Pyxicephalus adspersus (assembly GCF_032062135.1). NCBI lineage: Eukaryota > Metazoa > Chordata > Amphibia > Anura > Pyxicephalidae > Pyxicephalus > Pyxicephalus adspersus. The sequence continues at coordinate 6,777,930 of NC_092859.1, forward strand.
TATTAGTCTGTCATTTGCAATACCTATTTATTGTACAGCACTGCGTAATATGTTGGCGCTATATAAAATCCTGTTTATTATTATTAATAATAATAATAATAATATTAATAATAATAATAATAATAAAGACATATTACTATGGTAGGGACATTAGATTGTAAGCCCTTTGAGGCACAGCTAGTGACAGTCTACTTTGTACAGTGCTGCCTAATATGTTGGCGCTATATAAATACTGTGTAATATTTGCATGTTTGTTGTCCATATTTTGTCACAGTAGTATTGCACATATATTGTCACATGCTCATTTCTCATTTCTTGGCTATGTATTGTAATAGGAAATTTACTTCATAGGCTTTTTTTTTTGCATTTTGCAACAAATGGTGAATATAGTGCTCTGATATGTACTATATTTAAACTGACTGTGACATGATTGCTATTTCATTCTTCTCTACAGAAAGCAGAACTAAACTCATTGGTGGGTGGTGAGCTACTGCCATGATCAGAAAGTTTGCATTGCACATATGGCAAATCCTTATCTTGTGCTCTTGTCCTGCTGCTATCACTCCACCCGCAGATCATCTGCTCAGCATGCTGCAGCATCACCTGCATCCCTGTAGTCGTGACTTTTACACCATTCTCAGCATTCCCCGCACAGAAACCGAGGCTGTGCTTAGCTGAAGGGGATTCTGGAGTAGATGCTGCACCCAATCTACTGATTGCTCAGTCCTGCCTTTCTAAACCTTTCCAGTTCCACACTCAAGTTTCTGGATCCTCAGTGCATAGCTTGCCTCTCTGCCAGCTAGTAGTTTGTTTTGATTATCTATGTTAACCTCGACCTGTTGCCTTGCCTGCTACCTGCCCTGACCTCAGCCTGTTACCTGACCTTCGCCTTGCCTGCCACCTGGCCTGTTCTCGGCCTGTAACCTGTCACCTTCGCCTTGCCTGCCAGCTGCCTTGATCTCGGCCTGTTACCTGACCTTCACCTTGCCTGCCACCTGCCCTGACCTCAGCCTGTTACCTGACCTTCGCCTTGCCTGCCACCTGGCCTGTTCTCGGCCTGTAACCTGTCAACTTCGCCTTGCCTGCCACCTGGCCTGTTCTCGGCCTGTAACCTGTCACCTTCGCCTTGCCTGTCGGCTGCCTTGATCTCGCCTTGTTACCTGACCTTTGCCTTGCCTGCCACCTGCCCTGATCTCGGCCTGTTACCTGACCTTCACCTTGCCTACCACCTGCTTGACCTCAGCCTGTTATCTGAACTTTGCCTTGCCTGCCACCTGCCCAGATCTCGGCCTGTAACCTGTCACATTTGCCTTGCCTGCCGGCTGCCTTGATCTCGCCCTGTTACCTGACCTTTGCCTTGCCTGCCACCTTGCCCTGACCTCAACCTGTTACCTGACCTTTGCCTTGCCTGCCACCCTCCCTTATCTCAGCCTGTTACCTGACTTTTGCCTGGCCTGTCACCTGCCCTGACCTCAACCTGTTACCTGACCTTCGCCTTGCCTGCCCTGACCTCAACCTGTTACCTGACCTTCGCCTTGCCTGCCACCTGCCCAGATCTCGACCTGTAACCTGTGATCTTTGCCCTGCCTGCATCCTTGACCAGTCCAGCTACCTTGAGGCTGTGTCCAGCCTCATCACCATTTCTAAGTGGATGTCTTCTGATCCATGTCACCCCCTGTTGGGGAGAGCCTGGGGGCCGCAACCTGGTGATCCCCTTGCAGCAAAGTAGTCCGGTGGCCACTAGGTTCACCGGGGTGCACTGGTGAAAACCTGCGGTCACTTTGATTCCACACCCACAGGTAATCCCGTGTCACCTACCGGGGGGAGGCAACCCGTAACACTTGCTGTAATCACAGGCAGACTGTAAGCAAAAAGCAAGATATATGTATACAAAATAACGAAACAACAAAATGTATATACAAAATATATCATATATGTAATGTGTAAGTATAGATATATAGAATGAATGGGTGCTTTGTGCACTCTGTTATTTTATACACCAAATTTTATTCTATTACCCAAAATCTTTGGAATGATGTTTTTAATACTTTAATAAACTCAATACTGTTGGTTGATATGTACAGCAATGATAAAGATTTATTAAAATTGCAACATATATACAAAGTGCAAGAAATGGCATTTTATTTATAAAGTGTCACATGGTATTCCACATCATTATTCATGCAAAGCAATTGTATTTATTTATTATGCAAAAAGAATCAAATTGATGGTCCGTGTTGAAGCCTTCCATAGGCAACAGAGTTGAAGATGAAGGTGGTGGAAGTTCACAGGCCACATTTCTTAATCTCCCAGTCTGCCAATGGCCATTACTTACCACCCGCCATCTTTCTTCAGCAGACCACCCCCACTCTTTGCACTTCTTCTCTGGTAGAGTGATTTTGAAAAAAATTGAGCAAAGCAATTTTTATGCCAATTGAGGAGTTATGGGCTTTCTGGCTTATGTTAACAACTTTTAGAGAAACTATTATAAGGCCCAGTGGAGATCAAGACTCAACACAACCCTAGACCCAATGGGACACTAACAATGCAGGGCATTTAATGGTTTTACCAGACTTCTCTGGAAGAGCTGACTATGTCATCAGCAATTCACTGTGGTCTCCAGGTGTTCCGGAATCCCAGTCGCTCAACTCTAAATGGCAGCCTGTATTCTCTCTATAGGTAATTGTGCTGGCAACTCTCATTTTTTCCTTAAATAGATGGCAGACAGTATTATACCGACCAGAAGGAGGAAGGCTTTAATCCCGACATAACTTGCAAATATTACAATATGCAGATCTGTGATGCAAAATGTAAAAGTAAGAAAATAAATATTAGAATACAAAGAAAAATCACAATTTCATAAAAAATCATATGTAAAGTCTAACTACAGATATATGTTACATTTCAATAACTTGGGTTAGCAATAAAATATCTGTTAAGTTTTTGTTGCTGTTTTTGTCTCCGTCTAAGGAATTTATATAGTAAGATATTTAATATCCCATGGGAACCATTTTCCTAAGGATAAAAAAGCATGTTGAGGAATTGCAAGTTACAAGTTAATTGGTATTGCAAACCCTGACAAAGCTTGACCATTCCCTGTTTGCTATTTGGGGCCAACCTCTACCTGAACTTTAGACAGAAAATCTGATCCCTAGGGTTATTCAATGGGCTAACTGACTTCATGTGTTTCCCCCTAACCACAAACTCTTCAACCCACATGGAATATTTCTTCAGATTTTTGTTGTTCTGTGTATGACCCTAGGCCTTGTCATCTGGACACCACTTACCTAATTCGTGTTCCTAAAATCCTTTCAACCTTGCACGTATTATTAAAATGATAAAATTGAAATGACATACTACATACCTACAGAAATTTTATTTTTTTCAATTATTTGTAATTGTGTTCCGGACCCATAGCTGAGTGTTGAGTTCTGCTTGTTGTTCCCAATGCAGAATTTCAGCATCACAAAGCAGTAATAGGTGGTGTCATCTGACATTCGGACCCCATTTATCTGGAGATCAGCTGATCCAATAATCTGAGATCTTCCCCTGTAACTGGGATGAACCATCAGCTCCGAGGGGTGATAGGCAAAGGGTCCCGATGGGCTGCCCACTCTCCAGAAAACTTCTCTCCACATAGGGACCGGGCCTGGTGGGTCATTGTATGAGCAGCTGATGGTGACTGAGTCTTCTTCATTAGCCAATAGGATATCAGACTGAGTGACCCCGGGATCATTCCTATGTTCTGTGAAAAGAATAAGACATGTAGTGCACTTATGTGAACAAATTGGATTAAACATCCTGCAACTTTGAAAGAAATATCTTATAGAAAAACGTGAACGCCGAAAGGCAAGAGAGGAGAGAACAGGAAAAGTAAGTCATTGTGGTAATTAGCATATACAGTTACAATCAAAGATTATATTATGACAAACTAGACCCTAAACCCTAATTTCATTATGGAGCTTACATGTCTTATTTCTGAGGAGCGTTCTACTATCAGTAACCTAAATAAATATCTATCTTGTGGTCAACCCTTGGTAAGTAGATTATGAAGATACACTATACAAACAGGACCGTGGTCTTGAACTCGACGCGTTTCGCCCTTAGACTTCCTCAGGGGTATTGTGGAAACATAATGAAATTGTTAGCCATATTACATGGTCATTGTGAAAGGATGAAGATTATTGCCACGTGATGTTAGCGCTAACTTGATAGGTGGGAAGGTGAAAAGAATTATTTTATTTCCATGTGATATTTGAAAAATTCACTGACCACTTGTAATAAAGGATTTTCCAATCCACATGGTTAGGGATTGAGGTAGGTGATAATAAGGGGTTATTGTAGAACTGATCATAGGCTGAAAGGTTCAGTCCTTTAATAATATTGAGGGGTTTGGCAGCATTGATGGTTACACTGACAGTATTAAAAGAATATCTTAGCTTTTAGTGTTTACTCAAGAAATGTAAGCTCATTACCTACAAGGGTGAATAATTACCATGTAGAGTATATCCCACTTAGTCTCTTGTGGTGATAACAATATCCAATGTTGTTCATTACCTATCCTAAACTGTATGGACATTTTTAGTGCTAACACAAAGGGATGAGTTGCTTTCTTTGTTGTCCCTGTTTGCTATAGCTATAAACAGTTTTGGAATAAATGTTTGTATGGATTGTTCTGCATATTGAGTTACATGTATCGTATAGATATCTTTTAATATGTTTTATATAGTGGAGTCAATACATCTTCTGTGTATTATGGTATGGTCTGAAGAGGTGATATATATTGTGAAACGTGTCACCATCTGTGGATACCAGCCCATATATAGTGACACTGGTAATGCCATGAATTTATTTTTTTAATGCCGTGTATTTGATAAAAGATGCAATAAACATTGTGTGGTTGTCTGCCTGCTTGTCTGGGAATAAAAAGAATGAATACCCAATGTTCAAGGAAATTTAAAAAATCCTTGCAAGGTAATAATTTAATTTGATTACTTTAGTAAATAAAATGTGTGAAACCTTTAATGATAGGGAACATTTTGTTTTATTTAAGGTAAAACATTTTCCCAGGGTCTGATTTATTAAAGCTCTCCAAGATTGGAGAAAATACATTTAAATCTGTGAACCTGGGTGAAATAGATTTGTTAGCAAATGTTTTCAATCCCGGACCAAATGCATTTCAGGTTTTCTGGATCACACAGGTCCACCATTTAAACTGTATCTTATCCAGTCTTGAAAAAAGTCTTAATAAATAGGTTCATACTCCCAATTTTGATTCCACATTTATTTGATGGAAAATTTTGAATCTGAATGTCGTGAATCTAAACACTATTTATGTCAACAGGGAGAAAATTCTGGTGACTTGTTCTGGTTTCTGGAGGGAAAAAAATCTTTTCCCTGCAGAGAAACTACAGCAGCCGATTGGGAAGATCACTAAATGCCTGCGTTCATTATAAAAGTGCTAATAATATGTATTGTAGTGGGGAGTTTCACAAGAGTTTCACAAGTAGTAATGTGTTTATGGAATCCTTCCATAAACACTGTACTACTACCTAAAGGCATCAGCAATACAATTTGCACCCATTTTAGGCTTTATCAGCCTCCACTCTACAGGGGAAAGAATTTCTGCTGGGTGGGGGACATTCGTGAAGTTAGACGCTGATGCTGTATGAGAAGTCTTGGCTCACAATTAGCATTCCAACTCATTCAAAATGTAATAAATAAATTGTTTCTGGGTAGTGATGATATGTACTCAATTCCCAGGATGAGGGCATATCCCAGGCAGTTCCTCAACTGCAAAGTCCTCAAAATTGTGATTGGGTCTGATTTTATTAAAAGGACAAGATCCTGTTTTTGCTCTTTGGTTTGGTCTGTAGGTGACACGTTTATCATTTGGTCATCTCTCCATATCCACCATCATGTAGAGGTTATTAGCTGATTGGGGTCCATCTCTTCAATTTTAGGGGTCAATCTCCGCTGTGGCCTTTGTCCCACTTTGGAGGCGTTGGATGGAGGTAAGGGGATTACATAAACACATGGCCACTTGAAAATTGAGATGACTATGCAATGATATAGGGCGAAACCCATTTGTAATATCACTCCAATGGCTCACATGGCTGCCATAATATATGGCTAAATGTTGTGGATTCAGAATGAACCCCAGGTAGACAGAAGGGAAATAAGGGGTGCATTTGGGAATGACCAGGCAGTGATTAGGTCCTCATATTACATACTACATGACATTGGCATTGGTAAGGCATGTTTTATAATATAAGGAGAGTGTTTTCCTTGGGCATCTGTCTTTTCTTGTTACCCCTGCGATAAGTAAGTATGTCTATATTTCTCCCCCATAGAGGGGTAAATGGCTATTGATTAGATATCTCTTCTGGTTCTGATCCATCAGAAGCTTGGCCAGTTTGGGATCTCAAAGGACAGAACAAATACACAGTGTTATGTAGTATGGCCTTTGAATTTGTGATAATTGCACTAGCTGATTATCATTTTCAGAATTATTTGCAGAAGTTCCTTCTAAAGATGCCTCTGTGGGTGAAACACATACAAGATAAATATTGTAAAGAACACAACATTGATGTAAGAAGGGATGTTCTTGCAGTTTTTGGACATAAAATAACGTGTAATATATTACCGAAAATGGTAATGTGCAAAAAGAATGTTTTTCCCCTCCTGGATGTACAAGGGAAGCACAACAATCAATGCTTTGTTTTTATTGGTTGTGCTTTTTGTGTTTTATTAGCATGTTAAAAACAAAACAAGAAAACTAACAATGTTAAGCTGCGTACACACCTGCAATTTTTCTCGTTGGAAAGGATCTTTCACGATCCTTTCCAACGAGAAAAGACTGCACGATGCATGAACGATGCTGTACATACAGCACCGTTCATGCTCTATGGAGAGGGGAGGGGGAGAGCGACGGAGCGGCACCCTGCTGCGCGCTCTCCCCTTCCCTTTCATTACGATCGGTCGTCGTCCATCGTCCATGGATCCGCCAGGACGGTCGTCGGACGATGGACGACGACCGACTGTACACACGGCAGATTTTCGCCCGATAATTGGCCGATACCGATTATCGGGCGAGAAAAATTTGCCGTGTGTACGCAGCTTTATTATAGTGCCGCTGTACACAAATGGTCCAAACTGTATGCAAATCCAACCTTTGGCCAATCCAACTGAATTGTTAATTATGACTATTTAAGCCATTACTTGGGCAATGCTCCCATTGATCCTGTCGGCCCCCTTCCCCCAAACATTTGGTAACAATAAATAGGTCAAGACTTTTGAAAATAATTTAAAACATTTGGAAGCTCTCCAGCATTTATCTAATATGGTTATTCCCTACTTCATTATTGATTTATGAAATAATTATATTTCCTTTTTTACATTCTCATTGAACGTTCCCCCAGACATCACATTTTAGTGGCAATACTTCTTATGATCATCAGCTGTACAAATAGTTTGCCAAAGTTACAATCTCCTAGGTATCTACTTTAAAGCAGCTAATCTGATATTTACTAAAACATTCCTTGATGGGGAGTCAACCATTGCCATTAAATCACATGGAGATGGAAGATTCTCCATTGGGGAATGTTTTAGTGAATGCCAGATTCACTGCTTAATAAATAAACCCCCTAAAGTCATTTTTTTCTGTGACATTCAACTTTTTCATTTTGACAATAAAGGTTATTTACACATTTTGAGTTGAAGCAGAATATCTGTGCTAATCCCTAAACTAAACGATTAAGATCATTTTACATGAAGAGTCTTAGATATTTGGCTTAGATTTCCGTAGTTAATGACCTTACCTGCTATCACTACCTGGGAGCCATGTGCAGATTTTCTCTCTGTTCCTGAATTTGTTTTCACTTCGCAGCAGTACTGCCTGATTTCAGAATATGTAACATTCATAACGTGTAATGAGATCATTGTCTCAGATTTCTGTACCATCCATCTCCCCACTTTCTGTGTAAAGTTTTGTTTATTCCATTTGAAATATTGATTATTTTCAGAACACAGAATATTTTCTCCAAACCTCCAGACTATCTCTTCTATATTATCAGGTGACTGGTTGTGTATAACACATGGGATGGAGACACCTTCTCCCAACATGGCGGGGACAACATCCGGCTGCTCTATGGAGAACTGGTCTGTAAGAAAATATAAATCTGAACACTGAAGCTCTCCAAGGCAATGGTACAATTATCACAAATCTAGGTGATCTAGCAAACCTGGAATGGATTTCTTAAAAGTAATTTGCTATAAGTTAGCAATTGTTTTCAAGACTTAAATCAATCTATTCACGTTTTCTGAATCCTCCAAGTGCAGGGTGACACAGACAGAAGGGGGCGCTATGAGTCTGTCCTCCTCCTGCAGGGTGACACAGACAGAAGGGGGCGCTATGAGTCTGTCCTCCTGCAGGGTGACACATAAAAACATATTTAATTTACACATTTTACCTTTGAAGTATATATAGGTTCCATGCCGGTTTTGCCACCCTTGTTTTTCTCTCATATTAACATGAATTGATATCCTACAGCAGAACATGGGTCCATCATTTTCCTTTAGATTCTGGATTCTGATTGTCGCTGTTCTGTCCCTCTGAGGATCTCCCACCATGCTGATCCGTCCTTCATAGGATTTGTGTGTCCATCGCTCAGTATCTCTGTAAATAATCTCATTATCTCCACACCTACCTCCCTCTGCGTGTCTCCAGTACACTCTCACCTCTGTAGGTTATTGCTTATTAGGATAAGAGAAGTGACAAGGTATGGTCACCGATCCTCCTTTATCTACCCTTATGGAGTCACGCTGCTCAGCACAGTAGTGCAAATCTTCATTACTGTAAACACTTCCTAAGGGGAAATAAATCATATTTGTTACTCAGTCCTAAGGTGCTACGAAATACAACCAAAACTACTATTATCACCACCACTGCTACTAATACTATTACTACTAATTACATTCTTCAAAACAACTTCCACCACTATTACTACATGCTACTACCACTGCTACTCTAAGAACACCACAAAGACTAATACTAAGTATTACTACTATACCCACTAATACTACTCCTATTACTGTTAGTGTTGGTACTGAAACTACTATCATACTACTACATACATATTACTACTACAATTACACACTACTACTACAAGACAACTTTTCTATTACTGCTGTTACTTCCTCTGTTCATTATACTACTATTACTACAACTACTGCTTTACTACTACCATTAGTGCTATTAATATTAGTATTGTTACTAGCACCATTGCTACTTCCACTGCGACCACCATCACCACCAATACTACTAAGACCACCCAACCACAACTACTCTTGCTTATACTGCCTGTATTCTTACGTCTTTTGCCTGGAATAGCTGGAAGCTTGAAATCCCATATAAATGTGTTCCAGCCCATTGCTGGTGGAGTCCCACCAATTCAAGGATAGTACAACCCTTTCAAATCAACCACCAATTGGGATGTTGCCTACTCCTAGCTAGATACTGACAGTGGGAATCATTGCTAATTTTTTCTATGTTGGTGGTTGCTGGAGGTTCCACTCTACCAGGCCTATGTATGCTTGATATAGCATGGTTTTATACATTTGTTTGCATAGTTAAATGTTCTTTTGGCAGTTAATGGCTTCCTCGGCCCTTTGTGGACATTTGTTCTCAAGCTCCTTCCATGCACCAGTTGCCAAAGAAGTATGCTAATTCCCATATTTTACCCTTCTCTGCTTTATCAAAAACAAAGAAAAAGTTATGTGTGTAGAGGAAGTATTGGCTTGTTGTTAAAGTTTTTAAAGTTTCAGAAACTTTGTTCAAGCCACATGCAATCCCCAAACTATGGAATATCGAGCAATGACTGTTACTCCTAAAGCATCCCTGAAAAAACCTTGGGATGGTGAATATGATGGTGAATATCGGGCACTGACCATTACTCCTAGAGCATGCATAAAGAAAACATACAATCCTTGGTGAATATGTACAGCACCGTTCATGCATCGTGCAGTCCCTTGTTGTTGGAAAGGATCGTGAAAGATCCTTTCCAACAGCAAAAATTGCAAGTGTGTACGCGGCTTTACAACATGGCTAACAAAAACATAAATTATTTAGTGAATTCTGGGCATGGATTGTTACCCCTAGACCACTCCTGAGAAAGCCATAAAATCCTTGCCGAATATCGGACATTGGCTATTAATATTATTATTATTATTAATAATAATAATAATAATAATAATAATAAACATTATTTATATAGTGCCAACATATATAGTACAATAAATAGGGGTTGCAAATGACAGACAGATGCAGACAGGAGGAGAGGACCCTGCCCCCAAGAGCTTACAATCTAAGAGGTAGGGATACAGCATACAAACAGAGGGGAGATATAGATTGGTGGGTGAGTTGTGAGGGTCTTATTACTCCTAGACCACCCCTGGGAAAACCTTGAAATCCTTGGTGAATATTGGGTACTAAAGCTACATACACACTTCCAATTATTATCGTTGGAAAACGAACGACGAACGTTCATGCACGATATATATGAACGATCGTATAGCACCGATCCTGCACATAGAGTTAATGACACGATCGTTCGTAGATATTGTACACACAATAGATACGATCGTTTGAACGATAGAGGAACTATGTGCACGACAGGAAAGTGAACGGACGTTCGTTCATCACGCATGCTCTGAACATGGACGATCAACGAACGACCGTACACACGAACGATGTTCAACGATCGTCGCCCAATCCGATCCGTCGGTCCGGTCGTTCGTTTCCAGCGACTTTCCTCGTTCGTCGGCGTCGTTGGTTACTTTTTTACGAACGATTTTTTGCCCAATCGATCGTTCGTCGTTCGATTGGAACGATAAAAATTGGAAGTGTGTACGCACCTTAACTGTTAGAACATGCCTGGGAAAGGACACTTCATTCTTTTCAGAAGCTAACATTGTTTGTTTTTGGAAACAGAAGGGGAACTAGTTTAAATGTTAAGTAGTGATAAGTTTGTGGTTTTATGATAAGTCAGTATGATAAGTTACTGTCGAAAATGGCAAGTATAGCTCCTACCATAGACAATGAAAAGAAAGGAGTGTGAACAGAAAAGGACCACCAGGTTAAAATAAAAGAAAAGAAAAAAAGTTAATGCTCTTTCACACATGCTTTTGCAAAGGCAAGCTTTTTTACATTATTCTTTAAAGTTTATCACATCACGACATCAGTTATACTGAGATTTTAGATCAGAAAAAGTATTTCGTATGTAACATGCAAAATAAACATTTCTATAAAAAAAATGCTCGTAGCAAAACAACTTACTCATTATGTTAAATGATTAAAAAAACAAAAAAAACACAACCTATAGACTACTATAGAATCATAATTTACATAGTTAGGTTGAAAAAAATTCATCACGTTCAACCATTAGGGAAATAAACCGGTATATTCCATATAGAAACATAGATACATAGGTGATCCGGTGAAGGGCAAAAAAAAACTAAAACATAAAAATTAGGATTCAAGTTACTCCAACAGAGGACAAAGTTTCATGAGTTCTGAATTTGCAGATATATAAAAGCTAAAACCGTTTCCAGTGGTAAGATTTTACATTTTTCTAGAGATTGGTTAAAAGGACCTACACTGGAAATTTGCAGAAGAATGAAGGTCTAGGTGACCTGGGTCTCTTTTGCCTTTTGTTGTTCTCTTTTTAAACGTTTTGTTACAATAAAGAAAAGGTTAACTGAATCTGACACGAGTCCTTTTCAACCTAATAATAAACATGCCTTATGTACCCGTAACACTCACCTTGGATAAGGATTGAGATCAGGAGGACCCGGATGAGTTTCATGTCTGAGAACAGATAGCATTGAAAGATTTTTTTTTTTGTGTTGCACAAAATGAAGAAGTGTGGGAGCAGAAAAAACAAATTTCCTGGACATCACAAACTGTGGTTCATAGATTTGCCACACAGTTCCTTTTTTTATAAGCACATATACGGATAATAAAATGTTAAGATGGTTGTCAGTTTGGTATGTGAGATGGATGTAAGTTTATCTTTTGTGGCTATATTGATCACAAATCAGATTGGTGACTGTTAGGCCCCTGCCTCCCGTATCACACCCCATGATATCATCATCACCATTCCAGGATTGGAGATTCTTTTTGAGTCCGGATGAGGTTTGAGTTAGATCCCACCATCCCCAAATGGAAAATCTAATGAAAGAACTTAACTGAATTAGCATTGCGAACATTTGGCATTTGGCGTCATTGATGATGTTCTTTTAATTTGCGTGGAAGATATTAAATATTTGAGACCCTTTTTAGACAGAATTAATAGAAAATCTGCTCTCCGATTGATATGACGCACATGGTCATTACATGGCCAATACTTTAATACTCTCAATACTGTTGGCTCATATGTGCAGCAGTAATGTATTTTAATTTATTTTACCTATTTTACCTAATTTTATAATAATTTATTTATAACAAAGTCTGGGCTTTGTAGCACTAAATGATTTATCCCCATAGGAGATGTTTATTTGTCAGGCGATTCCATGCTGTGCGCCATCGGAATATAAAACATGGTTTATCTGCCCAGCGATGTCATTTGCAGCTGCCAGGAGCCGTGCAGACTGATGGATTTTATTGGCATCCCAGCACAAACTCTAGGAGCACAGCTAAAGTGGATTTTAGAGTCAAATTAGTTCCTGCCATTGGCCACTGGGACTTTATAACCTTTCTGCTCCCAGTCACCAGTGCCTGTTGTAGCATTGATCTTGGCTAATCTGTGTTGGAGCGTTTCTCGGTTGATTTATTGTTGCTGACTTTGCTTGTTTCTGACCTTGCGAGTTTCTGCTCCTGGACCAACCCATTACCTGTGACCCGGGCTCTGATTGTGTTTGTCCCTTTGTACTTGGTCTGGTGGATGGATTATCTGGTATGATCTCTGGCTCTGAATTCTGGACTAGTCTATTGGAATCTTAGTGGGCTCCTGGTTTGGTGCCAGCCCATCCCCAGACACTATCCTTTGTGGACCAAGTCCTGGGGGCAGCCAAGTGCCGGGAGACAGTCTCCCGAGGATGAGCGGGGGCTTACTAAAGGTGAAGACAGTGGCGTAAATTGGGGGACTGGTGTCTGGGGAATACTGGTGCTGACCAGGGCCTTACACCCATATAAGCAACATTTGCAATCATTGGTTACAGTCTCGAATATCTACAAGGCATCAAAGCATAGGTCAATTGTCTCATAGATGGTGGAGAAGTTCACAGGCCTAATCCTTAGTCTGTCAGTGGCTGTAACTTACCACCGGCCATCTTTCGTCAACAGACCACACACTGTTCTTTCATGACATAGTGATGTTGAAGAATATAAGCAGAAGGGTTGTTCATGCCAATTGTGGAGTTCTAGACTTAGCAGGGCAAATATTTAGAGTATTTCCACCATTAGCCACCAATGTGTTTCAGTCTCTTGAAGGCCCAGTGTGGCACCAGCCACAAGATAAATACCCCACATGCCTGGGCCTACTGGGACATTCATTTTGATGGTTTTACCAGACCTCATAGGAACAGAACTAAGGTGACTCTGTGACTGTGGTCTCCAGATGTTCCAGAATCTCAGCTCCTCTACTCTGATTGACAGTCTGCATTCTCTCCATTGGCAATGGCGCTGGCAATTTTCATTTTTGCCTAAAGTAGATGGTGGACAGAGTTATACTGACCAGGAGGAGGAAGGCTTTGATTCCAACATAACTTGCAAATATGTCAATGTGAAGACCTGTGATAGCAGTAAAAACAAAACAGAAAATAAATATTAGAATACAAAGAACTATCACTATACTTTTTTCTTTACTTTGAATATCATTGATGGTGGTAAAATATCTGGCAAGTTTTTGTTCCTGTCCTGTCTTCCCTGTCTAGGAAATTACATTTTAAGTTACAGGTAGTCCCTGGTTTAGGCTTTCATTCAAGTCAATGAACTAATTTTCTTATGCTAAGTAAATCGAATTAGAAACCTTTGCAAGAAAATATTTTTTGAAAAAAGTTCTTTTAGACCCCTTCCTTAGCTGATATTATATCAGAATGAGTAATTTCAGAAGCATTGTGACGATAGCCTAAGAAGAGAATAGGTGCTGCAATTTTATATATTTGGTTAGCAAATGCTTCCCAACCCATTGGTCAAACCATCCAAACCTGTAATTGCTTTAGTATTATGTACATTTTGTTTAGAAATAATGTCCAGTAATTCAGCATGAAATGTTGCCTCCTGAGCTGGAGTTTCTTTTAAGGACTGGTCACTACTGCTCTCATCTTCTATTCACACCTCCTGTAGTGACTAGTGTTGGTGTTCGAATTCGGGTTTCCCCTTATATTTGACCTGAATATGGCTGTTCGACTTGGGATAGACCTGACCCCAAAAACACGGGATTTGATGGTAAAAATTAGAGGGAAAAATGTAAAGATTTTAAAAATGTGTTTAAAAAAAGTAAAAATAAGTTTTAAAGTAATTTATTGAATGTTTGTGTTTTTTTAAACCTTTTTTTTGTTTTTTTTTACAGGTTTTCCCACAATGACATTATAATTCCCACGGCTGTGCAACTGTGGGAATCCTCCATTGTGGGAACTCCGGGCACTATAGGCGATGAATGGGGACCTGTAGTCCAATAGTCTTGGACCTGTAGTCTGTAGTCTTTTAAAGGCTGCAAGATCAATCTGATTTCCGTACAAAAAGAAAAATATATTCTCATTTCACTTCTGCAGGTATATGTGTTGAAAGTGCTTAGTGACGTATTTAAGGGAGACCACAGAGTGGCACAGTGACAGAGACCAGAGGTGGAGGCGGCAGCAGAAGCATCAGGAGGAGACCACAGAGTGGCAAGGTGACATAGTGTGGAGATGGCAGGAGCAGCATCAGGAGACCATAAAGTGACCCGGCGACAGAGTGGGGCGGTGAGTGGCAATACCAGTACCACCTGACGAAGGTGAGTGAAAGAAGGAGCACTTGGCATCTGATTTGTGGCATCAGGCGGGTGGCAGCATCAGAGTAGTAGCTGAGGCAGGTAGCCAGAAGAAACCTCTTTTGTCAAGGTTTGGGTCAGGCGGCATGGATCATCTAAACAGATGTATCAGGCATTGGTGGATGGAAATCCTGGCTGATCCACTCCTGATTCATCTTGACAAAGGTCAGTCTGTGCACATTTTGGATGGACAGGCCAGTTCTTCTTCAGGTAACTATGGCCCACGCCACACTAAACATCTGCTTTGATGCCACACTACTGGCCAGCCAGGACAGCTTTTCCAGGGCAAACTCGGCCAGTTGCTGTCACAAATCCAGTTTGGCTGCCCAGTAGTCCAGTGGATCTTTAATGACGGCTGGCATGGTGCACTCCAAGTATGCCACCACCTGCTGGTTCAGGTTCTGCTCTATGTCTAGCAGAAAACTGCTCATCAGTGACTCTAGACTCTGCTGATGGAGCTGGTACTGCTTGCCACCCCACCTCTCCCCAGCAGCCATGGCAGTGGAACGTGAGTGCAGACCGCTCCCCCCCCCCAGTCAGACCTGTGGGAGGATGCACGATGGCGCAGATAGGCAGCAGACAACTGACTACATAGGATGTCTCTGTAGTAGTTCAATTTGTCCTTCCTCTCAGTGGGTATAAAAAAGGCCCCCACTTTGGACCGGTAGCGAGGGTCCAACATATGGAGGGTGGAATTCCAACCGGTGTAAATGTCGCATATCAGCCTATGTTAGGGGATGCCGTTCTGCCCCTGCAGTTACTGCCTTTTTCGCAAAGAAATGACGGCTTAGGACTCTCCACCTCGGCTCGGTACAAGCCATCAGTTCTCTGAAAGGTGCAGAGTCCTCTACTTGGAAAGGGAGGGACTGCAGCACCAACAACTTGGACAGAAACACATTCAGTTTCTGTGCCATTGGATGAGTGCACGCATACTGTTGACTGCCCAAATAAGTGAAGTGTGCAGTGATTCTAATAGCAACGCCTGTCATCTGCTTGTCATACTGACTCACAGTATTGTTTCTCTACCACACCAGACTCCCTATGCATGTTACTGCAAGGCACAGTGTTCTACACCACTATCAAGGCTCTCTGCAGCCTGGAAATTGCCGTTTTTAACACAATTGGCCGCAAAATAATTTGGATCAAAGCGAATCTTTTCAAAAAAATTTGTCGAGCCAGCCGAATCGAATTTTTGAGAAATTCGCTCATCTCTAACTACTACCATTAGTGCTAATATTATTGGTGTTGTTACTAGCACCATTGCTACTTCTACTGCGATCCCCATCCACAATAATACTACGAAGATCACCCAACCACAACTACTCTTTTACTGCCGGTATTCTTATTTATTTTCCCTGCAATAGCTGTAAGCTTGAAATCCCGTAAAAATGTGTTGCAGCCCATTGCAAAGGGGTCCCACCAATTCAAGGGTAGTACAACCCTTTCAAATCAACCACCAATTGGGATGTTGCCTACTCCTAGCCAAATACTGACAGTTGGTATCAAGATCCCTCCATGCTCCTGTTGCCAAAGACGTGTGCTAATTCCCAAATTGTAATCTTCTTTGCCTTTCAAGGAAACATTGGCTTGTTGTGAAAGCTTGTAAACATTGACTGATACTGGCTGATACTCCTAGAGCTTGACTGAGAAAACCTTGAAATCTTTGGTGAATATTGGGCACTGACCGTTATTCCTAGAACTTCAGAATATCTTTAGTAAGAATGCTTCTATACCATATAAGTGAGGTAATACATTATTTACAATGATGATATAATAAAGAGGCTATGAAGGGTTGGCTCTCCTATGCAAAGTCACGAAGGAGAATCCCAGGTTCATTAAACAAAAACCATCTGACTAATATTATTTGTAAGAGTAATAGGTGTCTCAATTCCGACGCGTTACGCCCATCGGGCTTCCTCAGGGAACATGTAGAGACCTTTCAAACAACTGTATAATGAAGCAAATTAAAATTGGGTTTTTAAGCAATCACATATAATGTACAAGACTGGAAAACACATAATAATATATTAATAAATTGGTTGATGATATATTCACAATTTCCAATGCTTAAGGTATATAAAGAATATTGGTGATTATATGTAATAATATTAACTTAAAGGCTACAGGAAAAAAAATTAATATTAATACCGTTACTTCAAGAACATGCCTGAGAAAGCACGCTTCATTCTTTTCAGAAGCTAAAGTTTCTTTTTGGAAACAGAAGGGAACTGTTTCAGTAAATGTTAAGTATGTATCCAATAAGTTTGTAAAACTTAGTTACTTAAGTTACTGTAGAAATTGACAATCATAGCTCCTACCATAGACATTGAAGAGTAATGATCATTGACAGAGAGGGAATAGAAGCTTCTTACTGTCAGGATCACCTGGAGAAAATGAAAGAAAATAATAAAAAGTGAATTCTCTTTCACACATGCCTTTGCAACATGCAAGCTTTATTACATTTTTTCTAAAGTTTATCACATCATGGCATCAGAAGGCATGCTGCGATTTTAGATCGGAAATAACAGATAAGTATTCAATATGTCATATGCAAAATAAACATTAAACCTAAAAAACAAACCCTCATAGCAAAACAACTTACTCATTATGTTAAATGATTTCATATTCCAGATAGAAATATATTTACATAGCTGATCCAGAGAAAGGCAAAAAAAAAATTTTCAAAAAAAAAAAATAATATCTAAAAATATTAAAAAAATAAAAAATGTTTCAATTTACTCCAACGGGGAAAAAGTTCCATCTTGGTTCCCAGTTCTGAATTTGCAGACATAAAAAAGCTAAAACTATTTCCAGTAGTAAAATTATACATTTTGACCCGCAGATTGGTTAATAGGACCTACAATGGAATATTGCAGAAGAATGAAGGTCCAGGTGACCTGGGTAACTTTTTTAACATTTTGTTACAATAAAGAAATGGTTAAATGAATCTGACACGATTCCTTATCAACCTAATAATAAACATGCCTTATGTACCCGTAACACTCACCTTGAATAAGGATTGAGATTAGAAGGATGAGTTTCATGTCTGAGAACAGATAGCATCGAAAGATTTGGGTTTTTTTTGTGTTGCACAAAATGAAGAAGAAGAAGAAGGAGTAGGAGCAGAAAAAAAAATAATTTCCTGGACATCACAAAATGTGGTTTATAATTTTGCCATACGGTTCTTCCTTTTTTTATAAGCACATATACCGATAATAAAATGTTAAGATTGTTGTCAGTTTGGTATGTGAGAGGTATGTAAGTTTATCTTCTTGTGGCTATATTAGTAATCTGCCCTCCCATGCATATGCAAGATATGGTCATTACACAGCCAATACTTTAATAATTTCAGCACTATTGGCTCATTTGTGCAGCAATAATATAATTTTATTTATTTTATAAAATGATATGCCTTTTACCTAATTTATTATATCATTTTATTTTCGAAATAGCTATCATTGGTTACAGTCTCAAATATCAACAAAGCATCAAATAATGGGAAATGACATTCATATACAAAGTATCACTGTTTATTCCAACAATTTTAGGGGAGAGCTCACAAGACAAAAGGCAATCACTCTATGGCGATTTGTGAGACCTTCCTGTTCCCCAAGCATTGTCCTTTTAGGTCATTTGTCTCTTTAAGCCTCTCATAGGCTCCAGGGTTCATGGATGGTGGAGAAGTTCACAGTTCACATTATAATAATCCTTAGCCTGGTAGTGGCTGTAATTACCACCAGCCATCTTGCTTTAGCACACTGCACACAAAGCTCTTCTATGACAGAGTGATGTTGAAGAAGATATGCAGAAGTGTTATTCAAGCCAATTGTGGAGTTCTGGACTTAGCAGAGCAAACATCTTGAAGGTCCAGTATAGCACCAACCAGGAGATATGAAAACCCCAGATACCACCCAGTAGGGATGAGTGATGATGAACGATCTTGCGGAGAATCGGGCCTTTCTCGCTTACAGAACATGTAAGCAAGAACAAACCTTGTGATTGGCCACGTGGTTCTCGTGGTTCTCGCCACGTGTTCTCGCCAAACTCAGATGATCTCTCAATGGAGAATCTCCATTGAAAGTTTATCTGGCGTTCGCCTGCAGTCACAGCTGATTGGAGGCACCCGTGTGCCTCCAATCAGCTGTGACCGCAGGTTTCCACGCTCCCCGGGATGTAATTATAACTGATAAGTACAGCCCGGTGACCGTGGGAACTGAACTCAGATGAACGCTCAATGGAGAGTTCATCTGAGTTTGCGTGGGAACCTACACTTCAATTGAATTTGCGAAATCTGTTTACCGAAGATTTGCGGATCCATCTGAAATTCGTGGAAATTTTTGAAAGAATGTCAGAGGCATTCACGCTCATCCCGGCCACCCAGGCCTACTAGGACATTAATAATGAAAGACCTTGAAATTTTGATGGTTTTAACAGACCTTCCAGGAACACAACTAAGTCATCATCAACAGGTCACTACGGTCTCCATGTGTTCCGGAATCCCCATCGTTCTCCTCTGATTGGCAGACTACATTCTCTCCATAGGTAATGGCTCTGGCAACTCTCACTTTTTCCTAAAGTAGATGATGTACAGTTTTATACCTATTAGGAGGAGGGAGGATTTGATCTCGACATAAATTGCAAAGATAGCAATCTGAAGACCTGTGATGGCAGTGAAATAAAAGACAGGAAATAAATATTGAAATACCAGGAACTTTCACCATTTCATCAACAATCATATTTAAGGTGTAACCACAGATACATTTTTCTTTAATTTGAATATTTTTGGATGTGGTAAAATATCTGCCAAGTTTTTGTCTTTGTCCCTGTCTGGGGAATTTATATATTTAGCTATATAATATCCCATGGAAACATCCCCCAGGTGATTTTTCTTCAAACTTCAAGGATACAAATAAATTAACTAACTAACTGACCTCATGTGTTAGAACCCTGGCTTCTTCTCTTCAGACCACAAACTCCTCAACCCACATGGGTCATTCATTCAGATTTCTGCCTTTCTGTGTATGACCTTTGGTCTTGTCACCTTACCAAAATTTTGGCACCATCTCAGGCTCTTGTATCTTCCTCTGACCTTACCCATCTATGAGAATTTTTGGTCAGCTGACAATTCTTGCTTCCACATCCAGTTGCCATCCCATGCATACTCCATCTCTGGGGGCAACTTCTTTGTTATCAAGGATGAGCAGGATCCTGTCTATAGGTGAGAATTATGAATAAATATTGGGAGGATTGGGGCCTCAGCAAAGCATTGGTACTTCACCAGGGGCCTTTCAGACCTAAAGTTTTTCATAGTTTTCTAATTTTTTTCCTAATTTTTATCTCAGTGACAATGGTAATAAAAATATATAGAGGGTGAAAATTCCCAACAGGGAAATGGATTGAATTCTATCCAATGCTTAAACAGAGACATGGAAAAAACTACCTGTAAGGATCTGATTTACCTTTCAATTCAAACTTGGCATTCCACTCCCATGTTCAATCATTGAGTTAGTCCTACCATTTCCAACACAAAATTCCAATATTACAAAGCAATAATAGATGTTGGTATATAATTATAGGACCCTCTTTATTTGGGGATTCACTGATCCATTTAATGCAATTTAAATTTTGCAAGGAAAAAAATGCTTTTTCTACTTTTTTAAACTTTTCTACTTTGCCCATAAAATTAAAATGAAGGACTGAATATAATAGTCGGTACCTATATTTGTAAAAATTATTTGTAATTGTGTTCCAGAACCCAATCTGAGTATTGAGGTGTTTTTGTTGTTTCCAATGCAGAATTTCAGCATCACAAAGCAGTAATAGGTGGTGTGATTTGACATGTGGACCCCATTTATCTGGAGATCAGCTGATCCAATAATCTGAGATCTTCCCCTGTAACTGGGATGAACCATCAGCTCCGAGGGGTGATAGGCAAAGGGTCCCGATGGGCTGCCCACTCTCCAGAAAACTTCTCTCCACATAGGGACCGGGCCTGGTGGGTCATTGTATGAGCAGCTGATGGTGACTGAGTCTTCTTCATTAGCCAATAGGATATCAGACTGAGTGACCCCGGGATCATTCCTATGTTCTGTGAAAAGAATAAGACATGTAGTGCACTTATGTGAACAAATTGGATTAAACATCCTGCAACTTTGAAAGTTATATCCTCCTTATCAGTAGGTCAATATTTGCTCCATCTTTACCTTGAAGCTTCTTACCTTGAAACATCTTCCTCAGTGAAGTTGTTAATTAAGTTTCTTGTTATTGACTAACTACTAAGTGTCTTCCACCTGGTTGTCTGACTATATAAATTGCGATGTGATATTAAAGTTTTGAGACGTGATATAACTACATGAGTGTTATTCACTGCTCCTAACGTGTTGAAAACAGAGGTCATGATAGAGAGGGAAAAACTGATCAGGGATCAGCAAGAAATCACCTTAACAACTCTCTATTTTATTGTTTATCATGTATGCCTTTTTGTTATTAAACACTTTTTCATTTATACACAAGAAAAGAAATATTGGTCCTTATGAACTTCTCGTCATAATGGTAATACATGAAATTATTAAGTACTAAAATCAGAAGTTTATTAACCATCCAGTCATTGAATAATAGATCAACACCTTTCCTTGTGAGTAACTGTTCTAAATCTTACTACCCTTCAAGCACATACTGTATGTGTGAACACATGTGCAGATTTAGAAGGGGGTCAGGGACAATGGGTTAGGGGATCCGTGGTTAGCATTCAATGTAAATGCAAAGGTTTTCTAAATACATATTGCTACATTTTTAAAGAGATTTTTAAATCCAGGCCAGACAGATGCAGAAGAAAGAAGATCCAAATAATTTGGCCATCTTGTTCTTATCCTTAAGATTAACATTTAGTAATATAAGATAGGGGGTTTAACCTTTTATGTCCTTGTCAAGAACCAGCCTACCATTGGCATGTATATACAATGCAAGCTGCACCAACACTCACCTTGGATGAAGAATATTATTGGGAGGATTTGTATGACTTTCATGCTTGAGGACAGACAGGGTGGATGGATCTACCTAATTTTTCTTGCCCTCAACGAAGATAAAAAGAAACTAATTTCCTGAACATCACAGGTTGTGGTTGATAGTTGTGTTTGTTATATTTGGAATGTGAGTATATGGATGTTAAGGCCAAATACCTCTAAAATATTCTCCATCCCCAGCAGCTATATGATACTTTTCTAAGGAGGTAAGTGGAGGACTTAGGGCAGCACATTGTATTGGGGAGGAATGGGGTGGGCACCATTATGAATTGAAATCTCAGCCCTTTGGATAGGTATAACAGTTCCCTAAAATACTTTTATTATGTGTATTTAGTTGTTTTTAAATTTATCAGGAAGGGGGGGAAAATAAGAAAATTATTTCATTACCTAATGGTTACCTCTACATCAATGACAACATTAATTCCATTTTATATATATAGATTCTTTGATCTATTGGGCTTAATGGAAATCGGCTCTCCCCCCCCCACCTTTACAAAAGGCGTAGCAAGAAGACCGGAAAAGAAGAAGAAGTTTAGGACAATGCGGGACTGGATCGAGGGAAGGTCCAGTGCCATCAAGAGATCTGTGGGATGAAAGGTAAGTTTGCTTTTTTTATTTTCGCTTTAGTTCCGCTTTAAATCAGTTACTTTTTTACTAATATTTAAAACTTAACTGTGAGATGTGGGTGGGAAACCGGTGTACAAAAAATCTCAGCCCTTTGGATAGGTACAACAGTTCCCTAACATAATTTTATTATGTGTATTTAGTCATTTTTAAATTTATGGGGAGGGGGTGAAAATAGGAAAATAATTTCATTACCCAATGGTTACCTCTACATCAATGATAACATTAATTCCATTTTATATATAGATTCTTTGATCTATTGGGCTTAATGGAAAAAGGTACTGTTACTGTTCTATAAACAAGAACGTGTAGTCAAACCAGCATACTGAAATATTGTGCATGGTGCCCCCACCTTTTCCTGACCTGTTGGGGAAAACCCTTGAAAAAACTTTCAGGTCTTCAGGGAACTTCTTCTATAATTACTATATCCAGAGCTCAGGGTACATAAGTGCTGTGGGCCGTGGGAAGAATGTCTCTTACACTGCTGGACATTTGGAAGAATGTCACCCTTACAGAGAGCCAAAAAGATCATTGTGTCACTTAAACTGGCCTGAGAGGTGCAAACTGCTCATTGCTCAAAGAACCCCCAGCAAATTCTGGAGGAACCCTGATAGAGAAACACTGGAATAATGAATCATTGGGCTTTTACTTTATATGTTGAGGTCCCATGATAGCAGATATATTTATTATAATAGACATGAATGTAATTAATTGGATTTAATGAACATTACCTAAAGAGACTTTCTCAGATTTTTCATGAACCTTAGTGTTTCTTCTGAAAATGACTCATAAACACCATGGGCAGATTTAGGGGATAAGTAAACTGTATTTTCTAAATGTTAAAACGGACCTAAATGGGTAAACAACCTTTATATATAAAGTAAAAATTGTATCTTTGTTTAAGTGTAACACCCTTTTCAAGGGTGTTCAAGGGCGATTAAGCTTGAATGGTAACGCAGAGCTTCCCAGGATACCTACGTCAAACATCCTGGCAGGCTCTGGCTGCTCTTTCTGCACATGTCCGATCGAGGGCATTTTTTCCCATAAGTAACAGCCAGGTCCTGTAAATTAAATTCACTTAACTGATTATAAGAAAGTGTGATCATCCCTATAAAAGCAGATGTTTTGGCAATTTGCTGGATTGGAGCATTCAGGTGTGTTTTAACCCAATGCCAGAAGAGAGGTCTTAAATTAGATATGTTTAGACAACATAAGAGCCACCAATGAGCTCCTGTTTTTTGAAGGCACAAAAGGGTGCCAACCAGACTTCCCAGAAACGGAATTTAGGAGACCCCCATCATCAGCAATTCATAGACGTGTCCTTAGGTGTTCCTAAATCCCATCTGTTCTCCTCTGATAATGGACAATGGCACCTCCCACTCCTCTTCAAATACATGGCGGAGAGTATTACAATACCTATTACAAGGAGAAAGACTTTGATCCCGATATAACTTCCAAATATTAAACTTTGCAGACCTGTGAGTGAAATACAAAACAGACAGAAAATAGATTATAGCAATAATAAGCAAGGTAACTACTGATAGATATAGCAAGGTAACTATCACTATTTCATAAACAAGTAACTTCATATTTAAAGCCCAATGAAAAATAAACATATAAAAATGAAAACGTAACGCCCTGCTACCCTTATATGCAGACCTGCACAACCATCCTGGCAATAGACTCCTTCTAACAATGGACATGTCCAAAGGAGCCTGCCACCTGACCCCATAACCGCCCATCTTGATTGGCCATCTCTTGTAAAAAAGCTGCACTAACACATTGTCCATAGTAGTGTAATGTTTTACCTATTGCTAGAGGTTTTGTTATTATTATTATTAAACTGGATTTATATAGCGCCAACATATTACACAGAGATGTACATTAGATAGGGATTGAAAATGACAGACTAATACAGACAGTGACACAGGAGGAGAGGACCCTGCCCGGAAGAGCTTACAATCTAGTAGGTGGGGGAATTTCACACACAATAGGATGGGAGATATGTAGTGCTGGGAAGTAGTGATGGTTTCAAAGGACAGAAAAAAATCTGTAGGCAAGTTTGAAAAAATGGGTTTTGAGTGAGGAAGACCATTCCAGAGAGTCGGGGCAGCTTTAGAAATGTCGCTGAGGCCAGATTTCCTCCACTTGCGCTCAGCTGCACAAACAGTCTTTTGTAGCTATTTGGTGTGATTGTTGTGCCAGGGTCGGGGGTTGGCAGGGCGGGGGTAGCAGAATGTGGCAGGAACAACATTATCCAATGCCAGGGAAAGAGAGTGGTTTAGCATGGTGGCAGCTTCATCTGGGGAGGTGATTTTGGAGAGGGAGGGGGTTAGGGACGCAAGGCAGTATGAGAATAGGTTGTGGTCAAGGTTATGGATCCAAAGTCTGGGATCTTGTTTGCTTTTGACTTTCAGTTGCCAAACTTAACAACAACTGAACATTTACTAATTGCCCCTTGGTACTTCCCTCCCCCTTATCTCTTTACCATAAATTCTTTGATTGCTTGGAATATCTGCCTGGTTGATTGACCACCCATGTACGAGCTCTGTATTGTTCCTTCCTGGCCATAAAACTCCATTGGAATATCCACTTAAATCTCTGTTTTCTGACTATGACTTTGGCCTCATTGCCTGGATTCTCTTTACTGGACCATTGACAGCATCCCAAATGCTGTTATTGTTCTACCTACCTGTGGGTTCCATCATTAACTGTCTATGCTTACTCTTCCCTAGGCATCACCTCCTGCAACAGTCTTAGGAGCAATTTATTACTGAAAATGTGCAACTAGCCTAGAAGTGGCTTCTATAAAGGTGAAGAATATGGAGAGAGACTGGGACCAAACATTGGCACTTCACCCAGGGCCTTACCCACTGATTGGGTCGTCTGGACTTTCGCATTGCTTGCTCTACTTTAAAGTTTTCCTTATTTTTATCTTTGTAATGATAATCTCCAGAAAAAACAGAAAGGGTGAATCTTGCCAACGGGGACACAGATTAAACAAAAAATTAGACAAAACAATTACCCCAATCTATCCAATGCCAAAAACAAGATTTTGCCTCAAGGTACACTGTGAAATGTAATGTAAAAAGCTTATTCAAATGAGTTCTTCAATAAAAATGGGACATTCAGAAAATACAATTACCTGTATAGTTTATATTTCCTTTGCCATTCAACTTTAACTGTGTTCCACTCCCATATTTAATCACTGTTTTGGTCTTGTGAACTCCAGTGCAGAACTTCAGCATCACAAAGCAGTAATAGGTGGTGTGATCTGACATT